>NC_065451.1:114764240-115065923 GCF_917563875.1 Diabrotica virgifera virgifera | reverse complement strand
GTTTGATGGTTTTTGTCTTGATCTCATCCCAGCCAGGAGATTTTTTGTTTTTTAAAGATTGTATTGCATTTACCACTTCTTTTTGGTCAACGAGATACAAGTACATGCGGCTTTCTATCCTATCTATTTCCTCAATCTGGTCATTACAAACGGGTATTTTTTGTACATATTCCAATAAACGACAATGTAATTTGCAATTTACTTTCCTTCTTCATATTTTGCGCAATAAAATATTCGTTGTCGAGATAATCCAACACAGATGCAGACGTATGTTCGTGGAATAGGGTATACACATTGACGTTCGTTTCACTTTATGTTTTGACTTAATTTGTTTAAAAATGAATCATGACGCATGGGAAAAGTTATAACGGACGAACAATACCTTGTTTATTATGAATTCTGACGTTTATAATTTTCAATGACAGTGATATTAGCGTATTTGCTGTGTTTACTGAAATTTATAACTTAGGATTGTATTTTTTTTTTAAGGTGTATTGTGTTAAATATATTATAATACATTATAAACAAGGCGAAAACGGCGGGTTCGTTGGAAAAAATATTCCCATATATTCTCGACACAATTTTTAAAATTACAGCCGCAATCTTGGACCGCGTTTTCGCGCTACTGTTGTCTCTTAAGTATTCGTTTTGTAATTTGACGAATATGAACCCATTTTTCATTAGCTAAACCTCTGCTTCTACTGACTCTCAAGACGTCATATATACACTATTTTTTTAACTTTTTATAAGCTATAGGTTTGCTAAGAATGTTTTTTCGATAACATACTTACTTTTTGAGTTATTTTTGAAAAACGGGCTTTAAAGTTGCTTATAATTAGTCAGTTTATCCATTTCCGGGTATATTTTGAACGTACATTTTTTCATCTCCGAGAAGAGATGAAACTCACCCCCCAACACAAAAGCGCACATCGGCACAATATCACTTTTTTCTTTGACATAATATATGGCATGTGTATGCCAAATTTCATGTCGATTCAAGCGGTTCTTTAAAATTAGAAGGTTTAATAACATTTCACGTGAGTTGAGTTGAATGGACTAAAATTTAGATAAAAATATGTAGGTCGAAAATTTCTTTGTCCACTTTTTCAGCAAACTATACATAAAAATATTTGTTGTCCTATTTTATGCTTAACTCATGAATATATCATTACACAAAACAAAGTCTTTGGAATAGTCAGAGTTTAAATGTTGAAATATAGTTCGTTACATATAAAAGACAAACAGAAAAGAGAAACCTTAAAAAAACACATTTCCTCGCCTAACATTGTTGCAAAGTCGTCCGATATTGGAAGTACAAATATTTGTTTCCCATCAAACTGTACGATGACTCCCTAACAGTTTGTACAATACATGTAAATTTTATCGATATTTGTTTCTCTGCAACGTTAATACATTCAAGTTCAATGCTATGACAAGTAGAGATGGTAACTGTTACTTTTAATACTGTTCTAAAGATTTTTTTTTTGTATAAGAAGTGTTTCATGCATTTCCAGAAGTCTAAACGTTAATAATAAAGAATTTGATTTCAAATTTTTAGATTGTTCCAGTGTAGCTAAACTTATACAGGGTGTTTGGTAACGAATGGGCCATGGCTTAACCATAGATTCCTGTGCTTAAAATAGGTCGATTTAAGTTAACTTACTTTAGTACGAAAATTGATAATAACCGAAATACAGGGTGTCAAAATTAAACTTTTATTTTAATTATTCTTGAATATTTCCTGCAGGCATGGGATAACAACACGAAATTTGGTAGAAAGAATTTAAGAATTTGGAGAAATCAAAATTCTCCACCAAAAATTATGTATTTCAGGTGGTCGCCACATACGCCTTTAACATATGCCTTTAACTCATTTAATACGTTCAACTTTTTTATTCCCTACATATTTTTTGAATCAAAACTTTTATTCTCTTAATATTTTTTTCTTAAAAAAGATATACTACATTCAACTCGCTAAACTCAACCATTTTCGAAATAATCGCATTTTAAATTTGCGATGAAACATATTTTTTGCATAATATCATTTCGGTTACATCCAAAAAAAGTTCTTGTCATTGCATCGCATATTCCATTTGAAGAAATGTGCGATACAGTTTTGGAAATTATTATGGTTTCATGTTTATTTTTCATGTGTAACCACAGTGATATTATGCAAAAAATTATTTTGCATCGCTGATTTAAAATGCGCTTATCTCGAAAACGATTGAGTTTAGCGAGATGAATGTAGTATACCTAGTTTTATATAAAAAAATTCAATGTTTTAATAAGTTTTCTGCTAATACATAACTCCAAAAGTTTTAGTTTTATCAAATCCACAAAAATGTACCTTTTGAAAAAATAAACAAAACCGTATTTTTTAATTTTCTTTAAGACCAACAGTAATCGAGCTATACTTGGTTAAATAATAGCTCTTCGTCAAATGCTAAATATTGTAGTTTCAAAGTCAGAAGACGGGAAAACTATGCATTTTTCGAGGATAACTTGATCAAACTAATTTAAAGTATTTAAAAATATCTATCTCCAGAAATAAAAAAAGTATGTAGCTCAAAAACTAAGTGACTTATAATGAAAAGAATGTCAGCCCCTATTTTTTTCAGCGAAAAAGTGACAGGAAGCAACCCCCTAATCACCATCCTAATTAAAATTACCTTATTTGGTCATTGACCTTATTTGGTCTTCTTTTCTTATGTATTATTAATAGGTTCTAGAAGTTTGACCGGCTTAGAATGATTAGTTTTTAAAAAAATGGAGTTAACAACGAATAACGACTTTTTGCAGTTTGGAGAAAAATGGCCTTTTCTTCAGAATAGAAAGATTAGCTTCAGCGATACGAAAAATTGTTTCAATATGAAATTGTTGTTTATTTAGTTTCCAAGAACTCGGCTTGCAAAAAATTTTTCTACGGCAAAATTTGAGTGGGCTATTGACAATTAAAACTTGTAATAACATGCAAAAACCACCTTTACCAACCCTTTCAAAGTCACCTTTTTTGCGACTAAGGATTTTAAAAAGATTTAATATTAATAGGCTTATAGATCTTGTAAAAACTTATAAAGTTCTTTTACCAAACTTTCCAAAATAGAAAAGTTGAGGTTAAAAAATCAATATATTTAAAAAAAAAAGGGAGAAATCCAATTAAATAATTGATGGATTCGACCGTTACTTGATGGAAGTTCATTTTATCTCACAATAAAACACTGAAAAACGTTTGTATTCTATATTGGGGCCGTGCAAGTTCGGTAAAGCGACCTCTATTTCTACGCTCTGTACTTTTATTCGCACTTTTAATTATATTGGCCAATTATATTAGTCCTGGTTGCTGGATAATTGTCAAGGCCATAGTCCAAAAAAATAATAAGAAGAAAAAATAAGATGCAGGTTATGTTATGCAAATGTTAACAATTGTATGTAGTAAATAAAATTAGTTATTAAAATGCAGTACTGCAAGCAAAATACAATTAATTAAATTTACCTTTATATAATAATTGCATATCATATCAATATTGTGGAGCAATATATAATTTTTCTGCTTCAATGAGAGAAGGTATGAAACATACGTCAATTTGACAATTTCAATTGACAATATGAATTATTTAAGATAGTTGCAATATTTCTCCGCGACTCGCGCACGGTCGTTTCTCGTATCCCTTCCAAGTACTTGCACACCGCGAATAGTCGGAGAGATAGAAGCGGATTTTGTGCGTGATAAGTAATATGGAAAAACTATACGGGGATATGTTGAATTAGTTGTGTACATGACTTTCACCAACGGCCGGAAACCAGAGTTGGGGCCGAGGGTAGTTATAAGGGGTCAAAGTCGCGGATTTTATTATTTTTTTTATGACGCTTATGATCGAGATAGTACACCAACATTTGAGAATAAGTAGGTCATGACGTAACTAAGTAAAATCTCTAGGGGCGGAACGATGCGTGGCCGACAAAGGGTGAATATAAAAAATATAAATGGTTTTTTGCGACGTTCGTGATTGAGATAGTAAACCAAAATTTAGGAATAAGTAGATCATGACATTACTAAGTAAAATCCCCAGAGCCGGAAACCAGAGTTGGAGATGAGTGTAGTTATAAGGGGTCAAAGTCGCGGTTTTTATTATTTTTTTTTGTGATGCTCATGATCGAGAGAGTGCACCAAAAGTTGGGAATAAGTAGGTTATGACGTAACTAAGTAAAATCTCCAGGGGTGGCACTCTGCGTGGCCGACAAAGGGGTGAGGCAGGGGTGAATACAAAAAATATAAGGGGTTTTTTGCGACGTTCGTGATTGACAGAGTGCACCAAAATTTGGGAACAAGTAGACCATGACATAACTAAGTAAAATCCTCAGAGCCGGAAACCAGAGTCGGGCATGAGGGTAGTTATAAGGGGTCAAAATCGCCGTTTTTATTATTTTTTTTGTGACGCTCATGATCGAGATAGTGCACCAAAATTTGGGAATAAGTAGGTCATGAGGTACCTAAGTAAAATATCTAGGGGCTCAACGCTGCGTGGCCGACAAAGGGGTGGGGGTAGGGATGAATATAAAAAATATAAGGGGTTTTTGCGACGTTCTAGATTGAGATAGTGCACCAAAATTTGGGAATAAGTAGACCATGACTTAGCTAAGTAAAATCCCCAGATCCGGAAACCAAAGTTGGGGATGAGGGTAGTTTTGAGGGGTCAAAGTCACAGTGTGTATTATTTTTTTGTGACCTGGCACAACATTTGTCCCCCACGCAGCGTTCCGCCCCTGGAGATTTTACTTAGTAATGTCATGATCTACTTATTTCCAAATTTTGGTGCACACTCTCGATCACGAACGGCAAAAAAACCCCCATATATTTTTATACTCACACCTACCTACCACCCCTTTGTACACCAAGCAGCGTTCCGCCCCTGAAGATTTTACTTAGTTACGTCATAACCTACTTACTCCCAAATTTTGGTGCACTATCTCCATCATGAGCGCCACAAAAAAAAATTATAAAAACCGCGAATTTTACCCCTTATAACTACTCTTCGTCCGCCACTCTGGTTTCCGTCTCTGAAGATATTACTTAGTTATGCCATGGTCTACTTATTTCCAAATTTTGGTACACTATCTCAATCACGAACGTCGCAAAAAACCCCTTACATTTTTTTATATTCACCCCTGCCCCACCCCTTTGTCGACCACGCAGCGTTCCACTCCTGGAGATTTTACTTAGTTACGTCATGACCTACTTATTCCCAAATTTTGGCGCGCTATCTCGATCATGAGCGCCACAAAAAAATAATTAAAAACGGAACTTTGACCCCTTATAACTACCTTCCTTCCCCACTCTGGTTTCCGGCTCTGGGGATTTTAATTATTAATGTCATGGTCTACTTATACCCAAATTTTGGTGCGCTATCTCAATCACGAACGTCGCAAAAAACCCGTTATATTTTTTATATTCACCCCTACCCCCACCCCTTTGTCGGCCACGCAGCGTTGAGCCCCTAGATATTTTACTTAGGTACGTCATGACCTACTTATTCCCAAATTTTGGTGCACTATCTCAATCATGAGCGTCATAAAAAAAATAATAAATTCCGCGACTTTGACCCCTTATAACTACCCTCGGCCCCAACTCTGGTTTCCGGCCGTTGGTGAAAGTAATGTACACGTACACAACTAATTCAACATATCCCCGTATAGTTTTTCCATATTACTTATCACGCACAAAATCCGCTCCCAGCTCTTAGACTAATACTTCCACAAAATTTATTACAACTATGTTATTACTACAGCTGTTTCGGCAAAGTGCCTTTCTCAAGTGATATATTTTACAATGTGTTTGCCTTTTAAGTCTTTAACTGAAGAGGTTGAGGAGTGGGGAGCTGTTTGTCTCGAGTTGGTCATTCAGAATTATATCTGTATTTTTCAATTTATTAATTTCCATTGATTCTAAAAGTGATAGCTTAAGGTCTTTATTTTGAATATGTAGAATTTGAAACTCTTCATTGAAAGAATGATTATGATCTAGAAGGTGAAGTGCGTATGTAGAAGTGTCTGTTTTTCTATTGTTGAAAGCCCTTTTGTGTTCTGCTATCCGTTTGTCAAAAGTTCTGCCAGTTTGACCGATGTAAGTTTTCGGACAGTCACCACAAGTTAGTTTGTACACACCACTCTGTAGTTGCTTTCTCTTTCCGCTTTTATTGTTTTTAATATGTTTGCTTAAGTTGTTGTTAGTTCTGAAAGCTGGTGTTATACCTTTCTTTTTTATGTATCTGGCTATTTTTGTTGTTATTTTGCCAGTATACGTGAGAGAGCAGAAGGTACTGGGTTCTTTCTGTGGTGGTGGATACACTAATTTCAAGGCTTTCTTATGGAGTTTTTGGTTTAAAATGTTGTTAACTGTTTGTTCGTTATAGCCATTGTTTACTGCTATTTGTCTAATGATATTTAGTTCTGTCTCGAAGTTAATTTTTGTCATAGGAATTTCTGTCAGTCTATGTATCATGCTATGGTAGCCTGCTAATTTGTGTTGTGTAGGATGGGATGATGAATTGTGTATAGTTGTGTCAGTATGGGTAGGTTTATGATATACGGAGAACTCATGTTTGTTGTGTAGTCTGGTAATCGTTACATCTAGAAAGTTTATGGAATTATTCTGTTCTGTTTCTCTTGTGAACTCAATATTACTATGAAGTGAATTAATGTATGATAGAAATTGGTCAAGTTGTCTGTTAGTTCCTGTAAAGCAGACTAGTATGTCATCCACGTATCCCCACCAATATAAGAACTGTTTAAATACGGGGTGTTTAGAAATTGTTGTTTCAAGTTGGTTCATAAATATATCTGATAGTAATGGGCTTAGAGGATTACCCATAATAAGTCCTGCACTGTTGTTTGTGTAAATTTGATTGTTGAATTCAAAATAGTCTTGATTTATGCAAATTTCAAGAAGGTGTAAAATTTCAGATGCAATGATCGGATTTGTACTATTATGTTCTAAAAGGTTTTTAACTAAAACAAAAGTTTCTTTAGGAGGAACACTAGGAAAAAGATTTTCTACGTCAAATGAAATTAGTCTGGAGTTGTTGGGCAATTGAAAATATTGTATTTTATTAACTAGTTCTAGTGTATTTTTTACGGTGAATTTAGGTGAAAATTTAGTGTATTCTGTAATAATATCTGACAGTTTTTTTGAAAGTTTATATGACGGAGCTGTATGACACTAGAACTAGGTAATAAAATACAACATTTTCAATTGCCCAACAACTCCAGACTAATTTCATTTGACGTAAAAAATCTTTTTCCTAGTGTTCCTCCTACAGAAACTTTTGTTTTACTTAAAAACCTTTTAGAACATAATAGTACAAATCCGATCATTGCATCTGAAATTTTACACCTTCTTGAAATTTGCATAAATCAAGACTGTTTTGAATTCAATAATCAAATTTACACAAACAACAGTGCAGGACTTATTATGGGTAATCCTCTAAACCCATTACTATCAGATATATTTATGAACCAACTTGAAACAACAATTTCTAAACACCCCGTATTTAAACAGTTCTTATATTGGTGGAGATACGTGGATGACATACTAGTCTGCTTTACAGGAACTAACAGACAACTTGACCAATTTCTATCATACATTAATTCACTTCGTAGTAATATTGAGTTCACAATAGAAACAGAACAGAATAATTCCATAAACTTTCTAGATGTAACGATTACCAGACTACACAACAAATATGAGTTCTCCGTATATCATAAACCTACCCATACTGACACAACTATACACAATTCATCATCCCATCCTACACAACACAAATTAGCAGGCTACCATAGCATGATACATAGACTGACAGAAATTCCTATGACAAAAAATAGCTTCGAGACAGAACTAAATACCATTAGACAAATAGCAGTGAACAATGGCTATAACGAACAAACAGTTAACAACATTTTAAACCAAAATCTCCATAATAAAGCCTTGAAATTAGTGTATCCACCACCACAGAAAGAACTCAGTACCTTCTGCTCTCTCACATATACTGGCAAAATAACAACAAAAATAGCCAGATACATATAAAAGAAAGGAATAACACCAGCTTTCAGAACTAACAACAACTTAAGCAAACATATTAAAAACAATAAAAGCCGAAAGAGAAAGCAACTACAGAGTGGTGTGTACAAACTAACTTGTGGTGACTGTCCGAAAACTTACATCGGTCAAACTGGCAGAATTTTTGACAAACGGATAGCAGAACAAAAAAGGGCTTTCAACAATAGAAAAACAGACACTTCTACATACGCACTTCACCTTCTAGATCATAATCATTCTTTCAATGAAAAGTTTCAAATTCTACATATTCAAAATAAAGGCCTTAAGCTATCACTTTTAGGATCAATGGAAATTAATAAACTGAAAAATACAGATATAATTCTGAATGACCAACTCGAGACAAACAGCTCCCCACTCCTCAACCTCTTCAGTTAAAGACTTAAAAAGGCAAACACATTGTAAAATATATCACTTGAGAAGGGCACTTTGCCGAAACAGCTGTAGTAATAACATAGTTGTAATAAATTTTGTGGAAGTATAGAAAACAAACGTTTTTCAGTGTTTTATTGTGAGAGAAATCCAATTGGAAGCATAATAATATAAGTTAGCTAACTTACATTTAAAGCGGTGCTTTTAGTCATCGGCCTTATTCATTCTTCTTTATTTATGTATTAATAATAAATTCTAGAAGTTTGACTGGCTTACAATTAGTTTTTAAAAAACTGGAGTAAAAAGCGAACAAGGAATTTTTGTAGTTTGGTAAAAAATGCCATTTTCTTCAGAATAAAAAGATTAGCATCAGAGATACAAAAAAATGTTTAAATATGAAATTGTAGGTTATTTAATTCCCAAGAATTTGGTTTGAAAAAATTTTTTCTACGACAAAAATTGAGTGAATTGTAAATGAGTATATCGAAAAACATTGATTTTTTCGATATAAAACTAACACTTTCTATAGCGAATAAACCGAAAACTATTAATTTTATCAAAAAAATGTATAGAACATTTTTTTCGTAGAATTAACGTTTATATCAACTTTTGTGGTCAAACTATAATAAAAAATTTTCACCACCGAGATGGGATGGCAACCACCCCCATGGTAAAAGCGCCTTTCGGTATCATATTAGATTTTGATGCTTGGACTATCCACTACTTATTCTCAAAATTTCAAGAAGATCGATCCATTCTGTAAAAATTACGAAGTGAAAAGCTTCGGTTTCTGGACTATCCAGCTTAAATATTCCTCATAATCTGATACTAGCAGACCCAACATAATAAAACTGGCCCAATCAACATTTTGATTGATGCTGAAAACTTCTGGGATCTGATCATGGTAAGACAAGTAAAACTTGGTGAGTGTCTGCCTACATTGCAAAAAATTCAATTTGGATGGATTGTTTCAGGCACCATACATTCACCCCAATTCATAAAAACTTCTAACACTTCTATTTCATGCAATCTAAGCACTTGTGATCATTATATTCACTGAGAAGTAGCCAAATTCTGGGAAATTGAAAAAATCCTCATCTTCAGATAACGTTCTCTACGAAGAACTTTTTAAAAATTCTATGACTAGAAACTCATTGGTTCAATTTATCGTCCAACTGCCGTTTCAGAAATCGGCTTGCTCTTAATTAAAGAGCCAACTATACCGGTAACAAATCCTCAACTAAAGGCTAACTATACAGAATACTTAAACTAATTCGAAGACCTTGGTCAGATGACTAACATAAATAACTGAATTATCAAAGAAACCTTGCTATTAGTTACCCTGCCACGGTATGGTAAAGAAGTCGATTACCACCACCAAGTTAAAAGTGGTTTTCAATGGATCAGCTACAACAACTAGCGGCTGATCACTTTTTCTTTTTATTAACATCCAAGTTTTTTACAATCTGTTTTACAATGAAAACAATAAGTAAAATTGTTTGTCTTTACAATGGCAGAGAGATGTAAGGTCCAGTGACCAAAGCATCACGACACACACACATTACCTTGTTTACCGGTGAGATGCGCACATACACTGATACGCGAGCACGAAAACTAAAACTAAAACTGGCACAGAACACAATGGCTGGACGCTGTTGAAGGCGTAGCTTCCTCTGCTGTAGGCTCTGTCAGGATCGGTTAGGTAGGTCCAAGGGATCATATCGCTTCAATCACTTCGCTTGTTGATTGTTGAGAAGATTGTGTGCCAGGGTGTTTGGATGTACCCGCAACCTATTTTGATATTGTTCAGAAGATTTTTTGCACTCTTCGGAGACTGATAGTACCTGAAGATCTCTATGTATTGCGTCATTATGGATGTACCAAGGGGCATTAGCGATTGTTCTTAGAGTTTTGGATTGAAATCTTTGTATTTTCATAATATTAGATTTGCTAGCTGATCCCCAGAGCTGCGAACCATATGTCCAAATGGGTTTTATTATTGTTTTGTATATAAGCAGCTCGTTATCGATCGATAGGTGAGAGTTTTTTCCCAACATCCAGTAAAGTTTTCTGTATACAATTCCCAGTTGAAGTCTTTTCGTCCATATATGTTTGGTCCAAGTTAGTCGTTTGTCAAGGTGAATACCTAGATATTTTACGTCATCCTTTTGAGGTAAAGGATGTCCATCGAGATTAAGTTCTGGACATGTACCTCTTCTTAGAGTGAATGTAATGTGTGTGGATTTTGAGGGGTTTACTCTAATTCTCCAGAGTTTAAGCCATTCATTTGTTTTGTTCAGATGTAGTTGCAGTCTCTCTGATGCTATTATTGGATTACCATGAGAGGCCAGGAAAGCAGTATCATCTGCGAATGTTGCAAGTGTTAGGTCGTTGCTTGTTGGCAAGTCAGCCGTGTATATTAGGTATAGGATCGGTCCGAGCACACTACCCTGAGGTACACCAGATAGGATGGGGTAGAGTTTTGTATAGGCTTCACTATATTTTACCAGATATCTCCTTTCTGTAAGGTATGATTGAAGCAGTTTGAAATAAGTGTAAGGTAGGTTTTTCTTTAATTTGTACAGAAGTCCTGTGTGCCACACCTTGTCAAAAGCTTAAGAGGCGTCTAAAAAGGCTGCAGTGCAGTATTGCTTGTTTTCGAGACTAGTTCTTATTGTTGTGTACAGTCTGAGAACTTGTTCTGTTGTACTATGTTGATTACGAAATCCGAATTGATGGTCAGGTATGAGACTCTTCTCTTCTAATATTGGTTTTATTTTTCTTAACAGAAGTTTTTTAAACACCTTAGAGATGACTGGGAGCAAACTTATCGGTCGGTATGAGTTGACATCTTTTGGATCTTTTCCAGGTTTTTGAATTAGTATAATCTGTGCCACTTTCCACTGCAACGGGAAGTAGTGCAGACTTAACATAGCATTAAAGATCATAGTGATTATTCTGTAACAATCATTGGTTAGTTCCTGAAAGACCTTACCCGTTATGAGGTCGAATCCTGGTGCCTTATTAGGTTGTATCTCATTATTTATTATCTGTTTTACTTCTTTAATATTAAACTTGGAGATTGGCAGTTCCATTTGATATGGAGCCTCAAGAAAAGAATGAAATGGTTCTTCTTGTTCTAATGGTAGTACTCTAGTAAAGGGACTAAATACTGTCGAAAGATGTTCTGCGAATGTCTCGGATTTCTCTGTGTCTGTGCTTGCCCATTTACCTTTGGCATTTTTTCATCATTGGCTTATCACTTAATGACATTTTAGTAGTTGGTTTAACTATTAAAGATGATCTATGTTCCATAGTTTTGTGAGCAAGAAAATATAATATTCTGCTGACCGGAGACATAACTAAAATGTACCGGCAAGTGTTGATAAATTCATTACAACGCTCGTTACACCTTATTCTTTGGAGACATAATCTGTCTAGTCTGTCATGTAACTGTCAATACAATGTAAAGATACACATCCAGACATTAGCAGAATAATCGCAAGAGACTTTTACGTTGATGATCTTTGCACAAATGGTGTTCATCAATTGCTAAAACAATATACGTTAAACAAAAACTGTCTGAATTTCTCAATTCTGGTGGCTTTCAACTCCGAAAAATCATGTGTAATGCACCAGAAATACTTTGTGAGCAGTCTGAATGGAGTAATGTCTTATTAAATTTCCGTGAGAATTGCAATAACAAAGCCTTAGGTCTTCTTTGGAACCCTCAGTCTGACACATTACATACAATTTTCAATAAAATTCCTTATAATTCATGTCCAACTAAGTGGAAGATCCTATCTTGTGTATTTAAAATATTCGACTCATTGGGATTAGTTCAACCTGTGATAATTATAGCAAAAAACATAATTCAAAAATTGTGGCAACACAAAGTTGATTGTAATGAATCAGTCCCACAAGACCTTTATACGAGTTGCAATTCCATAATAAAGTTATGCTTGTACCTTAAAACCTCGCGAATACATGAATGTGCCAAGAAAACTTTATTTAAATAATGAAACAGAAACTTTTTAGTACATTCTGTACATTTGATAATTAGTTTTTATTTTGTTCATATTTCTTCATAGTTGGTTTCAACAATTAGATAATATTTAAAGTAAATTATTATTTATTTGGTAATGACCTCAATTCTTCGTAGGTGAGTGTATGAGTTTAAGGACAAATAAGGTCCTTATTATTCTTCTTCTTCTTCTTCTTCTTTTTTTTGCTTATATCTATAGACATGACTGTCTGTTTTTTCAATGTGCCTCTAGTAGAAATCTGCCATGATGGTCGCCATTCGTCCTTGCATCCTCTAACTGCAACTTATTTACGAGAGCTTAACCGGCTTCCAAGTAAATTCGGTGATCCACCCATTTTCTCATCAAACACCTTTGTTTTCTTTTTTCGCTTTTCTTTCGCGCGATGAAGACACACAAAATATGTATACGCGCGGTGAAGACACTCAGTGGGCTGTGTGTTGACTCTCTAGTCGATACGAAATTGTCTTGGTCTCGAGACTAAAGTCACCAGCGAGTCTCCCACACCGATCTCAAGACCGCAAGTGATCTCAAACGGACAACACCTTTAGACTAATCTTGAGATTTTCTCTCGAGACTTTGTCTCAGATGGACAGTTAGCGAAAGGCCACACGGGCGATAATTTACGGCGCCGTAAGAGCAGTAAACCCATTGGTTGACTAACTCCTCCACCAATTGTAGATAAAATAGGAGTTAGTCAACCAATGCCTCGTCAGGTTTACTGCTCTTACAGCGCCGTAAATTATCGCCCGTGTGGCCTTAGCCTTAGCTTTAGAATCGACGTCAGAATGTAGGTCCTGTATATTTGTGTATGTTTAATAATACATAATAAATATATATGTCCAGAAGTAACTTTATTTCAATATTTTATATGTTCATATTCATATAGAAACAGTCATGTATTATATTATATCTATAACTACTGTTTTCGATTAAATTAATATTTAATAACTTGTGTTCCCATCTCTAGTACGAAGGAGCTAATGCATTATTATGTCATAGACGGCGTTGGAAGTAGGATTATTACAATTATGGTAACATGTTATTATTTAGGTTAGCCTACTCTCAAAACTTGTTTCGATTAATTTCAACCATCTTTGACGCTAATGGTATTCATAAAACCGTAGACAAGACAACTCAAATTAAAGACGGTGAGAATTCTTCAGATAAAACACCTAGTTTGGAAAATATTATAGTTTATTTATGGGTAAAAGGAAATGATATTATATTTATAAGGAATTCTTAACAAATCGAACATGAGAAATACCTTACTAGTACAAGTAGAACAGTTTTTGTGCTCACATTTATTGAATGAAAATTCATTCATAATTTTACGCCATTTTGGTATTATTGGAAAAATTAAATTAAAACGGTAAACAAGAAGAAAAATATAAAATATGACACTGAATAATATACTTCATTGACGATGAAATGCCAAGGTGACTTGGGGACCAGCATGTTTTAAATTTACGTGCTCTTCACGAATAATAATTAAGCGAGTAATGTAATGATTACTGCCAATAAAATGAGATATTTTTGCGACTTAGATATCGAGGATCTATAAATCCTGCCACCTACTCTTAAAATTCCGTTATTATCTAGGAATGGATTCAAAGACACCACTTTGCCGCTACCAATAACGAAATGTTTGTTTTTTAAAGAATTAATTTCTTTTGAAAATTCAGAGATTCATCTTAATTACTAAAGATTGCGAATCGACCAACTCTTTAGCATTTAGTTTGTTGAAATTGTGTTTATCTTTTTGCTTCAACTTCGCGTTAAAAATAAATCGATGAACAAGGCAATTACGCCAATTATTTTATGCATCGAGCTGTATTTTTCTAAACTGTTAGTATCTATTATTCAACAAAACCAGCATACAATTTATTGATTGAAGCCTTACCAACTTTAATTCTGGAATTTCGGTCGAATCCAAAATTCCATGGGATTTCTGCCATGAAGATTGGGTTTTCGATAACCTAGACGGACCAATTTGCCAAATGATATTTCAGGCTGCGCGATAAAAAATCTGCCGGGTTGTCCAATGACGAAACTTACTGCCAATGATCCCGACTAGTCAATATTTGTATTTATGCAACCCGATTGGCGACAAATGTGCGAAGAACATACGACTGGGTATTTATCCAAGGAAGAGTAATGGTCAAGTCAGACCAAGAATAAGTACCGCTGACCTCCAGTAAAGGAGAATACCATAGTGTGGAATAGAGCCTGGCGAGATGTACTTACATCGCCGCATAACTTGAAACGGTGCCAAAAATACAATCATTCCACCTGATCGAGAAACCAATAATTTTTTTTTCATTGTAACATATTTTCGTCCCACCCTGTAGGTACGAGTGGATCGATCGCTTCCAATATTAAACGTATGATGAAAGCATGAATATCGTTGCTCGTGGGAAAGGTTTTAGCGGGTCAGGTTCAAAGGGAATCTTGGAGCCGATGTTTATATGGGATTGGAGTAATGGATCTGACGACAAAGGGCCTCGGTAATAAAGTAATTGTTCATTATGCGTTTAAATTTTTGAAAATACTTATTAGTTTTCTCAGGATTCGAAACAAATTATTACATTTAAAATACATTAAAAATTTTGACAGGCGTCAAAATGTTCCTTTCCTCTTAATAAAGATTGTCGATCTCTTGTCCGACAAATTTGGAGCCACGTTTCGTTAGTCCGACAACGTAAATATGTTAATGACGCGGGACGTGGAAACGCGTCCAACCTGCATTCTAATATTTTTCAGAAAGTGGTAGACTAGCTCAAACGACGAAGTTAAGACCATTCTTAAGACTTTTGTAATCTAATAATAAAGGCAGTTTTTGTTTTTATTCGACTCAGAGTTGGACCACCATCTTCATATAGCTATTTCAGAATCCCATGCACCTTCAGTGAAGCTATGCAGTCACAACTTCAAAGCAAATATTAACAACCCTGCCTATTTAAGGAAAACCATCGCGATACAATGATTCCACCTCTTGATAAATAATTGAAATAAAAGTATAATAAACAATATTTTAAATCCAAGACTTTTCGTTAATAAACTGCTTTCTGGCTGCATCCTGTATCTCTGGCTTTTACAATATATAAGCAAAAGAGACGACGAAAATAGCAGAAAGCAAATAGAGGACACTTTGGCCACGCATTTACCTTCTCTCCGTCTAGGAAAAGGACCGAACGACAGTTTCTAAACTTTTGTAATCATCTTCCAAAAAGAACGATGTACTCTGGACTACCAATTTAATTTGTTAGACATGTTGTTTTTAAGTACTAAAGTACACTTTACAAAACAATATTTTAAAATGATTAGAATACTCGAAACTATTTAAAAAATTTTAGTTCACTACTAAAATATTCATATGATAATCAGTGCTGCCGCCATTTAACAGTCGATTGTTTCGAGATAAATCAGCTTTGTCTTTGTGGGTTTCGATTCGATCTTAATTAACAAACGGAGCTGTTGCATAATTAATTCAAATGCACCTATTGATTCGATGTAATTGGAGATCGATTGCTTCGACGCTTTGTTTTGTTCTACTCCTAATGAGTGTTTCATGCGGTGTTACGTTGTTTTATGTCTGATAGTACTGTGTAATGCCCTTGCTAACGGAGCGTTGTAATGGTAATTCTCATTTCGTATCATATTAATTTTCTTAAAAAGTATATAGACCCCTTTTACTGTTAAAATTGTTAAAATCCATTTATTATATTCAATTTTGGATTTTTAATCTTAGTTTTTAAATTAATCCCTATGTAGCTCCACGAATAACAAAATATATTTATAGTCCAGAAAGCCACTGCTCATCCGCTAGGAAAAATATTCCGATTCGGATTTTTTGCGCAATCTTACTCAAAAAGGACTCCTTTTAACAAGTTTTCTTGTTGCCAGAACCAAAAGTAGGTCAAACATTTTTTAAACGTTTTTTTTTGTTTTTTTCCTAAATTATTTTTTTGCATGGAACAAAGTTTTTTTTAGGTTTTTTGGATCATTCCAAACAGAAAAGGTTTTTAGTGACTTTTCTCTAAAGTTGATAGTTTTTGACATATAATCGATTAAAAATTGAAAAATTGCGAAATCGGCCATTTTTAACCCTCAAAAACTATGTGAAAAACTGAAAATTTGAATGTTGCCAAGGTAGGTAGATATTCTTAAAACATCGATTGATGAAATCCCCAAGAGTTTTTTGCAATACAATATTCAAAACTCCTTTGTTTTTTAATTGCTAATCAAGCGTGCGCGACACTATTTTCCACCGTTGCATGTGTATATAGGGTGAGGCAGATAACTGGCCTATTAGACATATCTCGAGAACTAAAGGCAACAGAATCATGAAAATTGGAATAAAGGGGTTTTGAAGGATGATCTATTAAATGAAAATATTTTTATCTCTCTGCAACTTCCGGTGCAATGAATCATGAAAATTGGAATAAAGGGGTTTTGAAGGATGATCTATTAAATGAAAATATTTTTATCTCTCTGCAATACTTCCGGTATTATAACTTCGTTTTTTTTTAAATGGGACACCCTGTATATTTTTACATTTTTGGATTCTCTTCGATGTCTTCTTTCTTAAAATATGAGGTTTTGTAATATTATATAGGGTATTTTAAAAGATAATTACGTTTTTTAATAATTTCGTAGCAATATTCACACCCTGTAGAATTGTAGTAGTTTGACATCTAAAACTCTACTTACGCTCAAATGATTTTTAATATACTCTACTATTGTTAAGAATCATTAGTATAGCTAAATTTTTAATTTTAGTATACAGGGTTGGTCGAAACTCGGAATGAGTATTTTCTGAGTTTTCTTAAATGGAACACCCTGTATTTTTGTATTGTAGTGAAATGATATTTTATAGTACTTCTTTATTTCTTAAGCATTCCCTATACCTAACTGCTTTAATTTGTGAGTTATTGGTGATTCAAGCTAAATATTAATTGCAACAAAAAATACGTAAAATTTTATTAGATGGGCCGTGAAAATACTCAATCCCAAATAATTTTTCAGAAATAAATACATATTAATCCAGACTGGTCCTTAAAACTACCAATAATGGTTTAGCTATCAAAATACCTACGTAGTTAAGATTGTTGGTGCGATTAACAATTAAGCACAAACTACAGCAGTTAGGTATAGGGAATGCTTAAGAAATAAAAAAGTACCATAAAATATCATTTCATTACAATTCTAAAATACAGGGTGTTCCATTTAAGCAAACTCAGAAAATACTCATTCCGAGTTTCGACCAACCCTGTATACTAAAATTAAAAATGTGGCTATACTAATGATTCTTAACAATAGTAGAGTATATTAAAAATCATTTGAACGTAAGTAGAGTTTTAGATGTCAAACTACTACAATTCAACAGGGTGTTAATTTTGCTACGAAATTAATAAAAAAACGTAAATATCTTTTAAAATACTCGGTATAATATTACAAAACCTCATATTTTAAGAAAGAAGACATCGAAGAGAATCCAAAAATGTAAAAATATACAGGATGTCCCATTTAAAAAAACGAAGTTATAAGCAACTTCCGGTATAACTGGAAGTTGCAAAGAGATGAAAATATTTTCATTTAATAGATCATCCTTCAAAATTACTTTATTCCAATTTTCATGATTCTGTTGCCTTTAGTTCTCGAGATATTTCTAATAGGCCCTTTATTTGCCTCACCCTGTAACAGTATGGTGCAAATGCAAGGAATAAATTCGTTATTTCGTAAACCGGCGACTTTAAGGAAAAATCCCGAAACAGGTCCATTTTTATTTTTAAGTTATGATTTTGTGGCATATATGGTATACTAGTGCCGTCATATCATGACGGGATTTCATCAATCGATGTTTAAAGAATATCTACCTACCTTGGCAACATTCAAGCTTACAGTTTTTCACATAGTTTTTGAGGGTTAAAAATGGCCAATTTCGCAATTTTTCAATTTTTAATCGCTTATATGTCAAAAACTATCATCTTTAGAGAAAAGTAACTAAAGACCTTTTCTGTTGGGAATGATCTAAAAGCCCTAAATAAACTTTGTTCCATGCAAAAAAAAAAATAATTTTAGGAAAAAAAAACGTTTAAAAAATTTTTGACCCACTTTTGGTCCTGGCAACATGCAAATTTGTTAAAAGGGGTTCTTTTTGAGTAAGATTGTGCAAAAAAACCGAATCGGAATATTTTTCCTAGCGGATGCGCAGTGGCTTTCTGGACTATTATCAACACTCGTGATGTATATTATGTTAAAACAAACAGATATAGATACTTACTCATCAAAAATAATACACTTATATAAATATAGTATATAATATAACCGTAGGTTAGTATTACGTAAAACAAGTAATTAGACTTCGTAAGTCCTAGGTTTTCTCCCAAAGAGACCGAACTCGATATTTGAACTTTTCGTGTAACTTTGCGTCGATTGATATTCGATTTCACTAATTTTCAGTCATTTTTACTAACCTTTCGGCCATAACTGTTAAATTGAAAATTACTTCAAAACCGGAACTTACGATTCAAGCTCGACTTTTCACTACGCTTCGATTGATATGCCACATGTACTATTTCTGAGACTATAATATGGCACTTCCGATTAGATCTTTTTAGCCGGAAATGGTATAAAAACCAAAAGTATACGTTTGTTCTCATCTTGCTAAAAAACTTCGGAAAAATATATCGCTTATACTATTTCGGTGACTTTAAAACGGTACTTCCGGTTGCAACTCTAAAACCTGGAGTCTGAGGTCAAATTTCTCACCTTTAGTACCATCCTTGCGTTAGAAGCTTTCATTCGACACCTCATTTGTCATTCTACCTGGTTTAATCGGCAAGTAAACGTTTTCACATTTTTTTAAAATTGGGTGAAAACAATAAGAATCATCATCAGATACAGCATATCCAAGAGAGCAGCACCAACAGAAGTATTAAAAAAATTTAAAAAATACACTAAGCATCAAAATTATCGCACCACCTTAAAAATGGGACATTTTTGATGTCTCGTATTTCCTAAACCTGTTGTCCGATTTTGGTGATTTTTTAAATATGTTATAGCTTTTTTCTTCAAGAATATCGATGTAATAATATTGTTGCTAAACAGGTAAGTGTGATTGTATACCGGGTGTAATAATGATAGTGTGTTTTTTCCTCAAAGTTTGGAACACCCTGAAAAGTTTCCAGAAAAAATTCAACATCCCGTATCTCGGAAACGAAGCATTAGCGGGCATATGTTTATAAGGCAAACGGTCATTATTTTTTCCTGCAGAATTACCCCTTAAAGTTTGCGCACTTATTTAGAAACACCTTGTATTGATGAAAAACGTTGCTAGTTGTTAAAGTAGCTAACTTTTTTATTATCCAACATAAGCAAATGAATCAAAAAGCAAAATGTTAAGAAAGCCTAAGGCTATAGTTGAGTATTAGTTTAAATATTTTTTATACGCTAGAATATTCCACAGGGTGTTCCAAACTTTGAGGGAAAAACACACTATCATTGTTACACCCGGTATACTTCTTCTTTACGTGCCATCTCCGCGACGAAGGTTGGCAATCATCATTGCTATTCTCACTTTCGACACTACAGACCGAAAGAGTTCAGTTGAGCTGCATCCAAACCATTCTCTGAGATTTCTCAGCCAGGACATTTTTCTCCTACCTATGCTTCGCCTTCCTTAAATCTTTCCCTGCATAATTAATTTTAGGAGTTCATATCTGTCACCACGTGTTATATGACCCAATTATTGAAGTTTCCTTATTTTGATGGAATCCAGTATCTCCCTGCTGTTCTGTATTCTCCTTAGTACTTCCTCATTGGTTATTCTGTCTGTCCAGGAAATTCTCAGCATTCTTCGATACGTCCACATCTCAAATGCTTCCAATTATTGAGGCATTGTTTATTGAGAGTCCATGTCTCCACACCATACAAAAGAACAGAAAATACATAACATTTTAGTACTCGCTTTCTAAGATCTAGGCTGAGGTCTCTACTACACAATATTTGTTTCATATTAGTGAATGCACTTCTAGCCTTTTCTATTCTAATTCGGATTTCTTTGGTATAATCGTTTGTTTCACTAATGTTCGTCTCTAAATAGTTATAATTCTGAACTCGTTCTATCGTCTTATTATTTACTTGTAGATTGATGTTTCTAATATTTTTCTTTGATATAACCATGAATTTCGTTTTCTTTATGTTTAGTGACAGACCAAATTCTTCACTTGTTGCAACAACCTTATTTAAAATTCTTTGTAGATCTGTAATAGTTTCTGCTATTAGTATTGTGTCATCGGCTTATCTAATTTCACATATGGGTAGGCCATTTATTTTTATAAATTGAAACAGACTGTATGACTTGTACACACTTCTAAAAAGGTCAAACCGGCAAACAGGTGTATGTTCTCAAAGAAATTGAAAGTGTGTAAAAAAATTTTTAATAATCAGCTAAGTACTTTCAACACATAACGTGCTTCGTCACTCGTCATCAGAGCTTCGTCCTCTTATAAATCCTTCATAGAAGAATAATTGTTAAAAATCACATGATAAATCATGGATACGGGGCAAAAGCCACAGATATCGGGTATAAAACCCTTAAAATTAAAAGTTTATCACATCTAAATTCTTTTTTAGTTTAAAATTACAACATGGCTGCGTCAAACCATTGTTTGACAATGACAACAGATAAAAATAGCGCAATTAAATATATTAGAGTATTCGTCTTTTAATAAATGGGCAAATATTTAAAATGGCAGTTTTTGAATTTTAGTCAGATCATTTGTTGCTTTGTAAATTGCAAAATAAGACTAAAATTTTGAAAATCAAAAATTTGCTGTAACTTTTTCAAAAATAAACTTAAGACTTTGATATTTTAAATCAAGTAGCCTTTATACCGCACAAAAAATTTCAAGACAATCTTGAATATCAATCTCAATGAATCTATCAACAAGTTTCGGAGATATTAATCGAAGCATATGTTTGAAGAATAAAATTTATTTTTTGAGTACACGGATTTTATAATGCCCCTCGACCGACCCCGAGCCGATTTCGTTCGGACTTCGGATTTCGATGCATGGATATGAATGAAAATGTTCATGTTTGTTACGTTGATTTTGAAAAAGCATTTGACAAAGTAAGACATGAACAATTAGTTCGAATGTTAAAGACAAAAAACATAGACAAAAGGGACTTTCAAAGAGCACATATTGTAATAGATGGCGAACCCAGTCTACAAATTGAAATCAGTAGAGGAGTTCTTCAGGGATGTATTTGGTCTCCATTACTATTTCATGTATATAGTGAAGCCATTTTTGAAGAAGCACTACTATCTCAAAGTGAATTAATAATAATTAACGGAAGATATATTAACAACTTAATGCTGATGACAGCATGATTATGGCAAGCTCTACTCTACTGAACAACTCCAATTACTGCTAAATAAAGTAAACACTTTTTGTGAAAAATATGGACTAAAATGAATGTAAAAAGACCAAATACATGATAATAACAAAGAAAACAAATATACAAACAAACATACATTTGGGAAATGTACTGATAGAAAGGGTTGATAAATACAAATACCTAGGAACCTGGATTTCAGACAATAATGATCAAACAATAGAAATAAGGGCTAGGATATAAAAATCAAGAAAGGCGTTTGTAAAAATGAAAACAATTCTCTGCTACAAAGACCTTAGATTAGAACTGAGAGTACGAGCTTTGAGATGCTACGTATTTTCAACACTGCAATATGGACTTGAAAGCTGGAAATTGAAGCAAGAACACATAAATAAGCTACAGTCCTTTGAAGTGTGGTGTTACAGGAGAATGCTTAGAATAGCATGGACACAGAAAAAAAACTAACACGGAAGTATTCTCGAAAAATGGATAAAGAATACGAAATTATATACACAATAAAAATAAGAAAGTTACAAAATCTGGGACACGTAATGAGGGGACAGCGATATTAACTGCTAAGACTGATCATACGGGGAAATATATGAGGAGGAAGGAGTATAGGAAGAAGGAGAGTGTCATGATTGAAGAATTTAAGGGAATGGTTGGTTTAAATTCAGTTCTATAGAACTCTTCAGCGGTAGATACAGTAAAGATAGTGATGATGATATCCAACCTTCGATTAGGAGGCGGCACTTAAAGAAGAAGATAGGAAGTGCGGAATTGTATTTCTTCTCAATTTCATGTACAAGTTGCTCCTAGCTTATTGAAGCTGCTTGCCTTACCCTCTTTCTGATTGAATAACTAGTGAACAGTTCATGGTAAGTTTCAGAAAAGTTGGTGTCTTCTATAGTTTTATTTTGAACTGCACCCGAACACTAGTCCATCCTGCACTTTTAATGCGACAAGTATTTTCTGCAGGTATTCTAAAATATCTTCTCATTTCCGATATTTTTGAAAAGTCCTCTCTCTGTATTCTGTACACAATAAATAGTTTTTTGTGCTGATTTCAAAACTTTCTCCCATTCGTGCTCTGGTGGAAAGTGCCCTGGTGGAATAACAACCTTGGAAATCGAAGGACAAAAACAGATGACGTGAGTAAAGTTCTGACCATAAGTGAAGATATGAACATAATAAGGAACTGAGAGACATTGCGAGAAGGTAGAAGAGACGGCAGTAGGCTTAAAAAAAGTTTTGTCCAAGAACGGTCGGACAGGCACTCGTAAGGATAGGAGACGGATTTCCAAGAATATCGGGAATGTCGTTGTGGACTAGAAGTTGACTATGGTGTATTTCACGAATATACGACTGTTTTGGATTATCGCGACAACGAATATTTTAGTGTGCAACATAAGAAGTACGAAAGTATTTTGCTAGAATAATTACTCCAACTAACAACAATATAATTTGCAATTTACTTTCGTTCTTCATATTTTGCACAGTAAAATATTCGTTGTCGCGATAATCCAAGACAGTTGTATATTCGTGAAATGGGGTATATCCACAATTTTGTTATACCTTAACCTTAACCCATTAGTGTATATAGTCCGTTTAAAAGGATCTGCATTTGAACCCACACTATATTAAAATTGTGGGTCTAAGAGACACTGCGGACATCTACAAATGCTCTTGGCAGTGTGTCCCAAGCGTTGGAGGCGTTAAAGTGTTCGTTTATTCGCTATTCTGAAAACTATTGACGATTTTGGACGCTGCTTTGTACTCCATGACAAATGGTGGCTAAATATGCAGTTTTGATAGACATACTATATTATTATTTGGTGTTTTTTGGTAATTTTTGTTAATTCAGAGTGTCATTGACACAATTTAGGCATTATTGTTTTTTATAAATAATTACCTTTTTTGTGACAAATCATGTTTGAAAAAATCCCTTTAAAAGGACTATATGCGCAGAAGTCAACGATCGCATTATTTTCAGATTATCATTGTAGCAGTGGTTGAAGCTGATAGAAGTGGACAATACTGATAAATATGGTGGAGATGCTTATATTCAGCCTTCTGGGGTAAATTTGGTCGAATCTGAGGAAATCAGCGATAGGTACGACTAGGAATCTGGTAACATAAATCGTTTGCCAAGAGGTATTTTGAACCAACCTTGCGAAATTTCATTTAAAAATTACTTTGATGACAATAAGGAATATAATGTACACTTTATGTTCCTCCACATAATTTATTTACCAAGACGAAATTATTTGAGCGAGTCTATAAGACTACCTTTGTCTGTAAGATTGCAAGGAAAAAAAATCCAATGCACAATCCAAAGCTAAACGTAAAAAAGCACATCATTGGACAAACTCAAATTTGAATAATAATATAGATGTTCATTTCCAAACCATACCACCTTTCTATAAAGCTCAGAATGCTGAGTCTCTAGTAGATTTTTCCTGCTCATCTTATTAACAAACAATCTTGGATAATATAGTTTCTCAAACAAATATTTATGGCTTGCAAAAAAACCAAAATCTAAATTTTCCTCTAGACGAGCTTTACCTTATATTTGGTGCTATGTTGCTTAGCGGATATGCAAAATATCCCAATAAACTTATGTTTTGTAATTCTTCTGATGATATTCCTATTATGCTAAAGAATTCTATGACGCTAAATCGATTTGAACAACTTAGTAGACATCAACATTTCATAACATTGAACAAACCTATAAGTTGTTCGAACTCAGGTCAATTATTGACACTTTGAATAAAAAGAATGTGTGTGTACTTTGTAAGCACGTAAGAAGTTATACTTCTATTATATGATTTCAACGAAATTAATATAAAAAGACCAAGTTTTCACTCTAAGTTTTAATTTTTGAAATTAATATACTTTAAACAGTTTATTTATATTTTATTTAAATATTAAACTAATTTTAATACTTACTACTTCTCAAAAATTTTCATTAAAACAGTGCCAAAAATTAAAATAATAAAATAAGAAAACACACACAAACAAATACATTGAAAAATGCCACAAATGATTTCGGAAAAATGTAGGAAAAAATTTTAACTAAATACGTATTTTCTGAAAAAAAAAATTATATAATAAATAAACTTACAATCATAAAATGTATAAAAAAAATAAAAAAATAAAAGTTTCCATTGGGGTTCGAACCCGCTTATCAGCGCAGTTAGTATTGAAATTCATTCACCTTAAACTTTTACCCACGGAGACCATGTGTCATCACGTGCGAAGATCAACTAACTAAACGGATTAAACTTTTGACGGTTCTGAATTTAACCAAATTAGTTTGATTTTGAATTGAAATTATTTAGAATTGAATGAAATTGAAAGAAAATACAACAAAATATGAGTAAGAAAACAATATATTAGGTGAATATTGATAGAGATTTTGATGGTAATCAAATTATGTAAATCAAAGCATACTATTTTGGTAGGTTCTTTTTAAATTTTCCCAATGGGTTACAATTATTACGTCGCTTTTAAAAACTATTTGAAAAGTCACTACAATATTACTCGACTCTCTGATTCTTTAGTTTTGTATGAGATCGTCCCGCTTAATTGATGTTATCCACAGATCTCTACGCCTTCGAGATAATCGGTTTTTATCATTAATTTTGTGATTGAAAATCGCAGTCACAGAATAAAACTCCACTTCTCTGTTTGATGGGTTTCCACACCTGGCATCTTTTCTATGTTAATAAGTCCAAAAATTTATACGAAAACTATTTAAAATGGCAGTATAACTACTAACTAACTTTTGTCTGTTGTTTCTCTTCTCACAAATTTTATAACACAACAGCCATAACCACAAAAATAGACTACATCAAACCACAGCTGTGCTACATCCGCCATATTGGATAATTTTTGACATGTCATTTAAACACCCAATCAGAGCAAAGGTATAACGCGCGTGCGTCCGGCACTAAGGATTTTGATGTAAAATTCACTCCCATCGCGCCTAAAGAGGTATAACTTCAAAAACTTTTGAACAGATGGGGGCTTAGTTTAACATTTATCCATATCCATATTCTTGTTCATATAGTCCTTTTAAACGGATTTGGTTTTTATTCAAAAATCAGAAAAAAATAAGTTTAAGTAGGTAATATTTTTGTTTAATTTATAATGATGTGCTTATGGATTTTTTTCGCAATTTAAACTTATTTTCACTTTTCTTTCTTCTATGCACTAATGGGTTAACCAATGCATGTTGGCAACGTAGGTTGAGTGGAGCTACGTTACTAAGGGTAGGTAGCCACATTGTAGGACTGAGGATAATTGTGCTTGTGAGTTATCATACGCATAACACGATTGTGGAGTGAGTTGATTAAGTGTTGACCAAGTGGGAATGCCTGCTATTGGACCACACCGGTGCACAATCTCCCACCGGATATATCAGGCCAAGATCGGAAGATCTCAATGATGATCTCATGATGAATGATGCTGAAGATCTCATTGATGCTGTTGACATCTATGTAGTGCCTCCGCTACGCGGTTCATGTCGTACACCTCATACTCATATCATAATGACCATCATTAAATGCTGGTTGCATAATATATCTATTATTTTGATATAGTTTTACTTGTAATTACTAAGGAAAAAAGAACAACTTTTGATGTGATTTTGTTTATTATTTCATATTTATTATTTTGCTACAAAACTGTAAACCAGGAAGCAGTTTGGGAACCAAGGAAAAGCGTTGACTTGTCTGAACCTCTTATCTTAATTACCATTCTCGAATCAGCCAACCAATTTCAGAGGTTAAGTTTTGTTTTAATGGTTATGTAATTTCCATATTAAATATTATACCTGCTTACTTCCCAATATTCATTATATCTAAAATATTTATGGAATCGTAATCTGAACGTGGAAGGAAAGTTTGCGGGCCATATTAATCTATAGGCCAGTTTATGGATTGAATGTGGGCTAAAAATTTGTCATCTCATTGTTAGTTTTATATCTGATAATTTCTTTAGTTTACTTATAAATTTTTAACACCACACTATATTGTATTTTCCTACCATATAAACGATTTGACACGTTGAAGACAAGATGAAAACTTTGACCTGAGACTTTCGGTTTTAGAGTTGTAGGAGTTGTAACTGGAAGTACTGTTTTAAGTCGCTGAAATAGCACAAGCAATGTAATATTCGACACGACTTAGAAAGACGAAAACAAATATATACTTCCGGATTCTATTTCACTTAAAAATTTGTTAAAAATGTGTAACCGGAAGTGCCACACTATAATCGCAGAAATAGTACATGAGAAACATAATCATCGTGATTATTTGTAACGGTTCACACGTTACGAAGTTATTTTTGAACTATTTAATAATTATTTTTATAATTTATTTTCTGTTGATCTCTTTTAAATTCCCTAATTTTCTCGTAAACGACTATTTACGTGACGTCACACTTCGGCGTCTACAGAACATACTTGTTGAATCGTTCCCTGACGTTTAATTCGTGTTCCGTGGTAGTTTGACGTTCTCCTCTTTGAACGAGAGAGGAATGATCGACACTTGGCTCGTTGCTGTAAGTGAGGTTGGTAGCATAAAATGGTTGGTTAATTTCCATCTAAATTATTTAATCAAGCTTAATATTGAAGTGAAAATTTTGTTGCCTGGAGTACCTAAGGATTGAAGTACCATCAATGGGACCTGAATAAAAATCATCCGCCATTTGGAAGAAAGAGCTAACCATCATGTGAAATCGTAGCCCCTTGGACCACCTAGGGAAGCCCTATTACAGCCACAGTCAAGTCACTCTGGGAGTTAGTCGAGGAAATGAAGCTGAAAAAATAGCAAAACCCCGCAATTTTTTCGTTCAGTATCGATTTGTACAAAAATTTGGGATTAGGCTCATTTCACCCTCTAGTTCACTTTCTATATTGAGCCGTTGTACGCTTTTGGTTTTTTAAGGGTGAAAACTACCCCTAATTGTAAAAAATTATAAAATAACATTTTAAACTTTAATATTGTCAACATTTGGTTCTTATTAGTTACATAATGATTGTTTTATGCTTTAAGATATACTACCATAATATTTCAACCCTTAAAACCACCCTTGTTAGAGCTATATATAAAAAATTTACTTATCCCAAAAGAATAATTTCGGCTTGCATCGATTTACATAAAAATTTAGGATTAGGATTATCTCATCCTGTACTTTATATTCTATATCATGCTCAAAGGCGTTGATTATTTTTAGAAGTGTAAACTACCCCTTATTGTCAAAAATTATATAAAAACATTGTAAACTTTAATATGGGTAAAATTTGGTGTTGATTGGTTAAATAATAATTGTTTTATGGTTTAGGATATAATATCATAATATTTAAACCCTTAAAAACCACCCTTAATAACATTACAATTTTTATAAGTAGATAATTTAATTGATCAATGTAGAAAAAAAAGTAGATTTAAAGAATTACAAAAACATTTATTTAGAGAAAAATACGAATTTACAAATGTGCACAAATACAAATACAAATAGTTTTTTGGTCATCTTCCAGTATACGAACCGGTTTTGTGGTATTATACATACATTGAAAATGCTCCATAAGCGGACTATTCAAATTTTTCGAAAAAAAAAGATCGTTTTATAAACATAGCTCCTTTATTTTTGGCGATAAAAGTTTTTTTAAAAATGATTTTGTAGAATTTTTGAAGAGCTATAAGACTGTGTAAATTAAATTCCGTAAGATCCCTTAGTTTTTAATTGAGGTGGGTTTAAAGGGCTCAAATAAGGGGGTGTTTGCTTGTAAATAGAGGTTTTAAACAGCTTTATCTCGCTAACTGTTCACTGTAATGAAAATATATGTACAACTTAATTTTAGTTATTAAAAAAGATACAATTTAGTAGTCTATCATTTTTTTCGTAACTCCAGTATTTTCGGAGATATTTTGAAGTAAATGGTGAAAAATACGAAATTGCAAAAAATCAATTTTCCTTTAAACTCCAATTTTTCTAAAATTAGGACGTTTAAATAGGTCAAACTTCTTGGATGTGTTAGTAATACAAATATACAAAGAATTACAGAAAGGTTAAGATTAATTTTTAATTGGGAGGGTAGTTAGGGGGTTGTTTTCACTGATTTTTTTGTAGAGAAAAGCAGGTACCGATTTTTTTGATCATAAGTCGCTGAAATTTCATGCTAGAAACTTTTTATTATTATTTTTTTGAAAGATCTAATTGTATACTTAAAAAAAGATTATTCAAATTTTCCTCAAAAAATGCAAAGTTTTCCCGGTATTTGGCTTTGAATATTTCAAATTATACATTTGACGAAAAAAGCTAACCTTTAACGTACCGTATATCGGTTTGTATTGGTCTTAAAAATATTATAGAAAAAGAATTTGATTTGTGTTATTAAAAGATACAATTTTGATATTCACAGTTTTTTTGATTATATGCATATTTTTCGAGGTGTTCTCAAAAAACCCTCTAAAGGAGTCGATTTTCTCGTCGACAAACTGTTACTTTTAAGCGCGAATAACTCGAAAAATATTAGTTTTCTTAGAATTACGTTTTACATCGATTTACGTGTTTAAAATTTAATAAAAAATTCCCACCCTCGACATGGGGTGGCAACCACCCCCAAGATTTTAGCGTACAGCGGCATGATATAGAAAATGATCCTTGGACTATTCCCTACCTTCTGTGAAAATTTCAAGTAAATCCATGCTGGACGAAAAAATTGCGAGCCAAAATGCTTCATTTTCTCGACTAAGTATGTCATTTGGGAAACACACTATGGGGCGTTCCTGCTCCTGATTTTCGTTTTACACCTGGACCTACAGGAGGCATCGTTTGGCACCACCCATCGTTTGGTGCTCATTTTCGGGGATGCAGCAGCAACAGCAACCTTTTTAGGAGTTGTTTGGGTTTGTTTGGGAACATTTAAGTTTTGTGTCTGGTAGTAACTATTAATTTCGTATCACAGATATTTGGTTGATGTACTATGTTATTAATTACTTTTTTTCAGATTTAGCTTACCTTTTGTTTTTTATATAACATATTTGTATATTAATGTATTAGGTTCCCAAACTTATTTACGATCTACGGCAAATTACTTGTGCACAAGGAATAAACCCAGCAAATTAGGTTTTTGTACTTTATTATTTTAATTGCTTGTTTCCCAGATATTTTGTTGTTTATTTGCTTTTCTTCATTTGTCCAGTTAATTCAAGTCATTGTATCGGTATCTATCTTAACTTCAATTTATTTAACGTTTATTCATTAACTTTGCTTAATTCATTCTATTGTATTTCCCTTAGTCAGGCTTGTGCCTACTTATTTATTTATTTTTTTCATATTCGTCGGTTTTTAATTTACTTGTACGTAGCAAGCGTACTATAACCATTTGGTAAAGGGTCTCATGTGAGTTGTACCCTATATGTAAGTAAGAGGTATTTAAGTTTTGTAATATATAACAGATATGACTCTTGTTATATGTATATGGTATCTAAATTATTGTAAACTGTCATCTTGTGTCATTTTGGAGTTACTTAATATGCATTTGTTTAACTCAGAGATTGTGCAAATCTAGGTAGTTATTTTTAATAAATATTTACTTATTTTGTACATCATTTATTCTTATTATTCCTTTATGTTCACATTTACTGATTTAATATATATTTAATATTTGACAGCAGTGTAAAATACCTGGGAGATTGGTTGATTCCATCTTCTGATGCCCGTAATTTAGTCTATTTTATTTATCTCCTATATTCTTCTATTTTTACTATATTATTATATTTATTCTATCTATTTTCTGAGCATCTATTCTTTTCTTATTATTTCCATTTCTTGTCATCATCACTATCTACTTTGAGCTACCGTCTTCGACAAGCATGCAAATTGACCGTATCCATCCTTGAGTGTCAAGTTATCGTTCTCTTGCTTATATCGCTAGCCTAACTCCATTCAGTTTGCCTCTGTCTCTTCAAACTTCTATGATCATCCCACTTTCTTCTTCTTTGCATCTTTCTCTACTAATGCTACTGCAAAAAGTAGTATTTTGTTACATCGGCTTTTCAACGGAGAAGCCACTCATTTTTTGTTCCATTATTTATTTTTGTTACATCTAGGTTTCTTTCTCTTTTCATTTTTGTTAATTTTGCTACTCATTAGTTTTTCTTTTTTCTACTTCTGTTGGAGTTTATCTTCTCTTTACTTCTACTCTAACAGAAGCTTTCTTTTTGTTACAACTTTTGCTACTAATATTGTAGTATTCGTTCAATTTGAATTTAGGACTTGAAGGTTGGTCTCATTGCCTGTTAGTTCAATAAATTCTGTCAATTTTTGTTCGTATTCGATTTTCTGTTTTAGTTAGTCTCTATAATTGATTGTTTTTTGCCTGGTGTTTATAAGTTTTCTATTTTCTCTCTTGATGTTGATTCTTATTTGTATTCTTAGTATCCTGTGACCGCTACCAATATTTATCGTATTTGACACTACTGTATCTAATATAGTAGATTAAATTCGGGTCATTCTTCTTCTTCAGGTGCCATATCAGAATTATCCGTCGTTGGCGATCACCATTGCAAAAGCTTCTCGATCTTCTGCAATATGGAATAATTTTAACCAAGAAACTTGTTTTCTTCCTACACTTCTACGGCCCTCGATTTTGCCTTTAAGGATCAGTTGTAATATTTTATATCGATTTCCCCTCATTATATGTCCCAGATAAGACATTTTCGGGTGTTTAAGAGTCTTTAGCAGTTCTCTATCTTTGTTGACTCTCCTTAGTACTTCTTCATTAGTTTTTCTGGCTGTCCAAGGTATCTTCATTATCCATCTATAAATCACATTTCCAATGCTTTAATTTTGTTCAAGTTCGATACTTTTAGCGTCCACACTTCTGCACCATACAAAAGTACAGACCAAACATAGCAATTATTAATTATTTGTCTTAGTTCTAAACTGAGATGATTAATGCAAAGAAATGACTTCATTTTCATAAAAGTAGTTTTAGTCATTACTATTCGATACTATTTCTTTCTATTAGGTCTGGATCCCGCGTATGAAAAAAAGTTGATTAATAGCAAGCTGAAAATTTGTTAATATCTTAAGGGTGTCTAGTCAGACAAACTTTGATATATGGGAACACTGTAACAGGGGAAGTTTTAATTGTGGAACAGGTTAAAAATTTGGAACAATCAGACCACGAAAACGGCACATGTATTTTGTCCGACAGAACAGACTTAAACTCTTCGAACAGAGATTAAACTCTCATGCAAAAATCAGACTGTTATTTATCACCAAATGGGCGTTTTAATGAGTGGAACATGTAGATTATGTCAAATGCCAGGAATAATGACAGGTGATAAATAGCAGTCTGATTTTTGCATGAGAGTTTAATATCTGTTCGGAGAGTTTAAGTCTGTTCTGTCGGACAAAATAAATGTGCCGTTTTTGTGGTGTGACCTTTTCAAAATTAAAACTGCCCCTGTTCCAGTGTTCCCATATATCAAAGTTTATCCGACTAGACACCCTTAAGCTATTAACAAATTTTCAGCTTGCTATTAATCAACTTTTTTTTCATACGCGGGATCCAGACCTATATGTCTGGATCTAGTTGGTCCGTTATCACAGTTCCCAAATATGTAATGTTGTGAACTTTGTCAACTTCAACTCCATTTAGTAGTTGAAGCTCTGCATCTGGATGTGGGTCATGACTAAAAACTAAAAATTTGGTTTTGTTTCAGTTTATTTTAATGTCCATTTCCTCTCCTACCTCGTGAATATGATCAGGCAGAATTTGGAGACCTTCAATATCATCTGACAGAATTACTGTATCGTCTGCGTATCTGATCACATTAAGTAGTTCCCCGTTAATTTTGATTCCATATGGCTATCTATCAAGTGCCTTTTTAAATAATTGGTCCGTTAAACAATATTGTCGACAAAACGCAACCTTGTCTGACTCCTCGTTGTATGAAGATTGCATCGGTGTATTTATCTTCAATTTTCACGATAGCAGTTTAACTCCAGTACAAATTTTTAATGGCACGAATATCTTTGTCATCTATTTCAATATTTTTCAGCATCACCATTAATTTTACATGCTGTACTTTATCGAATGCCTTTTCGAAGTCCTCTTTATCGCAAAAAGTGCCTCCCTAGTTCCCATAGCATTTCTAAAACCAAATTGGGTATCTTCGAGATCTTCTTCGCATTTGCGTCTAGTTCTGTTGTGAAGTATTCTAAGAAAAATCTTAAGAGTATGGTTCATTAGGCTAATTAATCAATATTCTGAGCATTTTCTCTCATTGTGTTTTTTAGGCATTGCGACAAAGTTGGATTTGAGCCAATCTGTGGGAATCACTCCGGTGTTATATATTGCATTAATAAGTATTACTAATACTTTTATGTTATTATCATCTATTAGTTTCAGCAAGTCAGTTGGTATGTAATCTTGACCACAAGCTTTTCTAATTTTAGCATTTTTTAGAGCGTTTTCTACTTCATCATCATTATCATCACGTAACGCTACAACCCTGGGTGGGTCCTGGCTGACTGTACAACTTTCTTCCAATTTGTTAGGTCTTCCATTAACCTAGGGTCAAATGGGATGTTCATTTTTCGGAGATCTGCTTGTATGTTATCTCTCCATCGCATTCTGTGACGTCCGAGTGGACTTTTGCCTGCAGGAATCTCCTTCCATACCAGTCTTACAAGTCTCTCGTTATGAAGTCTGTGCGCGTGGCCTGCCCATCTTAGTCGCTGTGATTTAATTTCTTGGACAATATCGGTGTAATTGTAGAGTTCTTTTAATTCGCAGTTGGTTCTGATCCTATACTGGTTTGTGTTAATGTCGTGGTGAGGTCCGAAAATTTTTCTAAATATTTTTCGTTCAAAACGTCTGAGCTTTTCTTCGTTTGATTTGGTCATGGTCCACGTTTCGCAACCATATGTTAGTACAGGTCTGACGATGGATTTATAGATTTTGATCTTGGAACTTCTTGCAAGATTTTTTGATTTTAAAAGCTTATTCAGTGCGAATAAACAGCAATTTGCTGATTGGATTCTGTCTCTTATTTCTTCAGTAACATCGTTGTCAGCTGTGATTACGGCCCCCAGATACATAAAACGTTGTACTCTTTTGAAATTGAAGGTGTTGACCGTCAGATTTTGTCCTATCCTGTCTCTTCGTGTCGTTCTATTTATACACATATATTTCGTCTTCTCTCCGTTAATCCTTAGCCCTACTTCGGTTGTTGCTCCTTCCACGTTGTTGAAAATGGCTTTTGTGGATAGGATGGAGTCTTCAACGAGATCAATGTCATCTGCGTATGCTAGTAATTTATACAGTAGGAAAAATGTAAGAATACCCATGAACGAACATATAAAACACGCTGTATTTTCCTGTTACCGTGTCATACAAAAAATTTGCCAGCGCAAGTGCATGTAATGATTATTATTACATGTACTTGCGCTGGGCAATTTTCTTTGTGACACGGTGACAGGAAAATACAGCGTGTTTTATATGTTCGTTCATGGGTATTCTTTCATTTTTACGACTGTAGTATTTATAGTGCGTATGGTAGTAGTTTTCCACCTCACATTTTATAATTTCTGGGCCGTCAGTACAATTTTGGTAGAATTTGGTAATGTTATATCTGTCATCTTCAAACAACTTTGATATATACAGCTGCTATTCTTTCCTTATTCCGTTCTCATTTACAGAGAATACTCGTTTAACTAGGTTTTAAATATGTTTCAGTCAAAAACTGATTATCAAGGAGGCTATACAACATTTATTTCACTTATTCCCCGTTAGACGGCGTTCTAACCTTACTCCGGTATAAATAGTTTTATTGTATACCGAGAATTACGGAAGTTTTGATGTAAATTTGTCTTCTTGTATAGCCTCCTTGATAACAGGTAGACCTAGAAATAGCGCTATCGGGGGATGGCAGGAGACAGATTTAAATCAAAACGAAACCGTCTGTTTTTGTATTTTTACTAATGCCATACTCTGTATAAGAGTAAAAAGACTCGTTTCATATAGTTTCTCTGAACCGCATTTTTGGAATATTTTCCTAGCGGTGCCTTTTGATACATTTATTTCACTTATTCCCCGTTAGAGGGCGTTCTAACCTTACTCCGGTATAAATAGTTTTATTGTATACCGAGAACTACGGAAGTTTTGATGTAAATTTGCCTTCTTGTATAGCCTCCTTGATAACAGGTAGACCTAGAAATAGCGCTATCGGGGGATGGCAGGAGACAGATTTAAATCAAAATGAAACCGTCTATTTTTGTATTTTTACTAATGCCATACTCTGTATAAGAGTACAAAGACTCGTATCATACAGTTTCTCTGAACCGCATTTTTGGAATATTTTCCTAGCGGTGCCTATTGATATTTTCATATCTGGGTCAACAGAAAACTAGAGTCGAGTCGATATTTATTTTAAAAACGGATTTGTTTCAGTTTTTTGTACACATTAAATAAGTCGTGCCTAGATATCACATCCTCCATTTCGTCGCACCTTTCTCTTATCCATTTTTTTTGCTAATTTGATCTCCTTTTTAATTGCTCTATGTAGGTGTCTATATTCTGTTTCAATAAATTTTATAAGTCGACGTTTTTCCATCAATTTCAATCGTTTGTCATCCATTTATTTTTCTTGATTAAGTTATTTCTATAATCATTGTTTGTGGTGATGTCGTTAACCTGGTTTTTAAATTGATTCCATAGTTCTTCTGGATCTTCTAGTTGCTTTCCGATGTTTTTTATTCTTTTGTTAAATTATTTTTTAATGTTATGTTTTATACCCTTCGGGCAAAAACACATGCCATACAGATTAGTGCCCAAGAATGTCTCAACTGAGACACTCGAAGGTCAAACTTCTTCATTTTATCAGACAGCCAAGCTACCTTAAGGGCTCTAAAGTCATTTACTAGTGAGTCAAAGTTGGTTTGGGACTGTAAACAATCCATTAAGAAGCTGGCGAAACGCAACAAAGTAACTTTGATGTGGGTGCCAGGTCACAAGGGTATTGCAGGAAACGAGGAAGCTGATACTCTCGCAAAAGAAGGGGCCAATACCCCATTCCAAGGTCCAGAACGCTTCTGTGGACTATCAAAAAGCCACATCAGAGAGGAACTCCGGACCTGGGAACTTGATCAACTACAACTATACTGGTCCAACACACCAGGACAAAGGCAAGCAAAAAGGCTCATAAAGGTGTCGGCTAGTGCAACAAACCGCCTTCTCGAAATGAGTAAAAAAGATATAAAAATGGTCACTGGCCTCTGAAATATCATCTCAAAAAATGGGTAAATCAGTTAGTGAGAACTGCCGTCTCTGTGACAACGAAAAAGAAACGGCAGAACACATTTTATAAAATTGCGTAGCACTGTTCTGCAAACGACTAAAATTCCTAGAAGAGGTCACCCTAACGCCCTCTGACATAGGAAACAAGTCACCTAGGATGTTAATCAATTTCATCAGAAGTATTGGCATCCTAGAGCTTAACTAGATTAAGGTATGCAGAAAAGATCTTCATAGGTCGAAGTGCTGAGAGGCTCCATAGCTTTAACGACCTCATATAATCTAATCTAATCTAGTTTAATATCAGCTACAAGTGGTTGATGATCACATCCAATATCTGCCGCTGGAAATGTAGTGATTTTTTTGACGACATTTAAGAAGCACTCACTTACTGACTGAGTATAAAGTCTGTTTGATTTCTTGAAGACTCAGAGTTTCTGCCATCATCAAATGGGGCTTTCCAAGTATATAGTCGTCGTTTGGGTAGTTTATACCAGGTGTTTGCAATGATCATATCGTTTTCTTTACAATATTTATACAATATTTATACAATCTCTGTCCTCGATCGTTAGATAGTCCAAGACCATAAGGACCTACAGTCGGACCTCGTCAACCTTCCCCAATTTTTGCATTGAAGTGGCGTATAATATATAAAATTTCGTGTTTAAAGGTGTCTTGGATTTGACCATATAACTTTTCGACTTCATCGTCATATTTCTTATCTGTAGTCAGAACATAGATTTGAACTATGTTGGTTTTAAATGGTTGAGTATTAGTTTGCAGTAATATTCTATCGGGTCATACACTTTTAAAAAAAAATTAACTCAAATCGTTTGTTGCCACTTAATTTCTGAACTGGACTAACGGGTAACAGGCACGTATAAGCAGTATTTATTTCTCTTTATTATTCTTATAACAATCGTAATAATCTATAGACACATTGTTTCCTCGCTATAAAATCTGCAGTCGTGATGCATATTACACAAGTATTAAACGACGGTGGTCGTAATTTGTTATTAATTAAAAAGAACCGTAACCTTATCTGACAAGATACTCCGCGTATAAATCAATTGTGATCTAAAAACCAGCCATGTAATTTCAAAGTGTTTGTATAGAAACTATTATTTATAACCTTTGCGTTATAGAAAATTACAAAAACAAAAGAAAAAATCAATAAAATCGAATGCATACAGAAATTAATAAGGAGTTGATCGAAACAGCTCTAAGGTCAATTAAAACAAATCAGCATCAACCAGTGTTGAGAAGCAAACAGATATTTGATTATAAATTTCTAGAATTCGATTATGCCAGTAAGTTTTGGAACCGTATCTAAAAATGTCAGTACAATTTGATAAAAACAGAGTATTTAGTCCATTCACTCACGGTAAAAAAATATTACAAACCCTCCAGATTTTAAAGAACCGCTTGGATACGAAATTTGACACACAGATGTTAAAGAGAAAAAGTGATGTTGTGCCGATGTGTGCTTTTGTCCTGGGGGTGATGATCACGCATTCTCGAAGGTAAAAAAACATACTATCAATTACCAGTAGTGGATAAATTGACTAATTCTAAGTAATTTTTGTTCCATAGCGTTTTTTCACTAAATTAATACTTTTCTAGTTATTTGCGAGTGAATAGGTTTTTCAACAAACAAACCACGTTTTTAGACGGTTTTTCGCAAATAACTCAAAAAGTAAACATTTTATCGAAAAAAACATTCTTAGCAAAAATCTAGCTTATAAAAAGTGAAAAAAAAAATGGTGTATGTACGAGATCTATATACCCAGTACTCAGAAGCAGAGTTGTAGCTAATAAAAAATGGGTTCATACTCGTCAAATTCCAAATCGAATACTTAAACGTGAAATAACCAAAAAATGAAGCCTTTTTGGGAAAACTCATTACAAATTTTTTAGAGTTTTAGCAAAAAAAGATTTATTTTGGTTTCTTAAAAATTTTCTAGCATCAAAAGTGGGCAAGTTACTCTGAAAATAAAATTGGTCTCATTTTTGGTAAAAAATCCTGAAAATCACCCACTAGTTGGCATCTTAAATGAAATTAATCGTTACCGCTTCACAAATTGCTTTAGTCGTGTATATATTTTTATATGATCTGTAAGTTTCATATATGTTCAAAGTGCTTATTTTTGAATGGACTGTAGTTGATAGGGCTTGAACAAGTCACTATGCACGAGTGTGTGCAAATTTTGAACAGCCATATCTTAACCAATATTTTGTCATTCAAAAAAACAAAAATCCCAAATATTGAGAACAACAATACTTTGGATATTTAATGTGTGGTAAAAAATACACAAACAGTATATAGTGTGTTAAAAAATACAGCTTGGGTATACAGAAAATACTAATAATCGCCAAAGCACCAACGTTGTCGTGCCAATTATTCGTCTAACTTTAAAATCATCATGGCATCTACACTCCTATCGGAGTGATTGCCTCCCTCTTTGGGCTCTTCCGATTCATTTTTCGCGGTGAATCAGTCCCCATTTACATTTTGGTTTCACAATTGGTTGTGTGACGTATTATCTTTGTGACTCTACAATTTTTCTCTATTCGTTCCTGTTTTGGCTGGTGGTTGCTCATTCTCTAACTCCCATCTTCTTAAGGTCCTCGACTATCTGGTTCTCCCATCTGGTTTTTGATCTTCCTCGTGGTCTGCCTGATACAGGTCTCTATTTGGTAATTTCCTTGATAACAGCCTCTGGATTTCTTCTTTCTATATGTCCCATATATCTGAGTCTCTGTGCCTTGATAAATCTAACGATGTCTTCTCCTTTAAAAAGTTCTCTTACTTCGTGGTTCATGAGTTTTCTAAATTCATTATTACCTAAGTTTAGTAGTCCTGTTATCCTCCGAATTATTTTCGTCTCTAGGATCCTCAATCTTTCTTCCTCTTTCTGTGTCAGACACATTACTTCAGCACCATATGTGATTACTGGTCTAATTGCTGCTCTGTAAATTTTCAGTTTAGTATTCTGAGTAAGCTTCTCATCTTTGAGGAAGTTGTTGTATTTCCAGTAGGTTCTGTTTCCTGCCTGGATTCTTTCATTCATTACTATGCTTCTATCATTAGTTCCTTTAACCGAGACCCCAAGATATTTAAAGTGTTCTACCATTTTAAACTCATATTCACCAATCTTTAACCTTGTCATATTAACTAGATTTTTTCTTGCGCATAGTAGGTATTTTGTTTTGTTTTGAGTTATTGCTAAGCCCCTTTTGGATGCTTGCTTACATAACTTCGTAAATTCTTCCTTCAAACTGTTTAGGTTTCTGGTAATTAATGCTATGTCGTCAGCATACGCCACAAGTTGCGACGTCGATGTTATAATTGTACCTTTTATTTCTGTAGCTCTTATTCTTCCTTCTATGACGGATGATAGAAACGACGTTGATAGAAAGTCGCCTTGTCCTACTCCAGTTGCTTTTTCTATATTTTTTGTCATTCCGTTATTTGTTCTTATTGCTGCAGTCGATCCTTCCATTGTCATTTTCGTGAGCTTTATAAGTTTCATTGGGATATCTAGGTGTTTCATGTCTTCTATTAGGTCGGATCTTGTTAAGCTGTCAAAGTCTTGCTCAGAATCTATGTTCGTAATCATGTCCGATATCATGTTCGTAACATTTCTCAAGTGACTGTGCGATTATGTGTACTGCGTCTGTTGTTGACCTTCCCTCTCTATATCCGGACTGATAGTCTCATATTTTAGTTTTAATGTGTTTTGAGAGTCTTTGTCTGATTAATGATGTCAGTATTTTGTAGCAGCTGTTTAACAGTGTTACTTCTCTTGGTCCAGGGCGCATCTGTTTTGAGATGGAATTACTTGAAAATAACTCAAATAATAATATTTGAGTTATCCTCCCACTCAAAATGGTCCGGAACATTGTTTAAATAATCAAAATGTCAAAATATGAAGGAAAAATTCGATTTTTTTATTGTTTTTTTGATTATAACTTTAAAACTGTTCATTTCTAAGAAAAGTTGACGATATAAAAGTTGTGTAATTAAATTTCCTACAATATAGAATTGGTTAAAAATTTAAAAAATAGTCACCCAAATTTTCTTGCAGGTGGCCTCTGTGAAAGTCCACGACTCAGCTCCGTACAACAGTATAGGAAAGATATAACATCGTAGTAATCTGACTTTTATGGGTATCGACAAATCATGACATTTGAACAACTTTGACATTTTTTGAAATGCAGATCTTGCTTTCTCTATCCTACATTTGATTTCTATAGAATGGTCCCAATTTTCATTGACGTTCGTACCAAGGTAGGTATATACTTTTACTCTTTCTATTTGTTGACCATTCACACTGATTCGTCCAAATTGCTTTGTTCTTAGAGATAATCAAACATTTTGTTTTCTAAGTGTTTAGTGGAAGTCTGTATCTCTGACTGACTTCTGCGATTCTGTTCATTAACTCCTGTAGGGCTTCAGAACTGTCAGCGAATACCACAGTGTCGTCTGCGTATTTTATGTTATTGATACATTCTCCGTTAATTCGAATTCCGGCATCAACATCATCCACTGCTTCTTGAAAGATGTCCTCAGAGTAGATGTTAAACAGCAGTGGGGATAGTATACATCCCTGACGGACCCCACGTTTGATATTGATATCGTCGGATTCTCCTGCCTCTGTCCGGATAGAGGATGTTTGATTCCAGTACAGATTGCTGAAAATCCTTAAATCACAGGTGTTAATTCCAATATTGGTTAATATCTCCATCAGCTTGTCGTGCTTTCCTGTATCGAACGCTTTATGGTAATCAATGAAACATGCATAAATATCGCAATTTACGTCTCTACATCGTTGAAATAGCACTTGTATACTAAATAGAGCCTCTCTTGTACCCACTGCATTTCGAAAACCAAACTGTGTTCGGCTGATTTTTTCTTCGCACAATGTATATATCCTTTGATGTATAATTTTTAGAAATAGTTTTAAAATATGGCTCATTAAGCTGATGGTTCGGAAATCACTGCAGGATACGGACTTTGTTTTCTTTGGTAAAGCAACAAACGTCGACTTCAACCATGTTTTTGGTATTACTCCGCTTAAATATATGTCATTAAATATTTTGGTTAGGCGTTGAGTACCGTCGGTGTTAAATAGTTTTATGAGTTCAGCATATGCATTGTCAGGTCCAGGAGCTTTGCCATCTTTTAGTTGTGATATTATGATAAGTGGTCATCACATATGTAGGATGGAGGTTGTTCGGATCTAATATCATCAAAGAGTTCCTGTATGTATTTTGTCCATAAGATTTCTTGATTTCTGTCTGTGATGATATTCCCTTGTTGGTCTCGCAATTTGCTAGCTGTGTTGGATTTCTGAAGACCAGCTGCTTGTTTCACCTTTTTATGCATGTTAAACGTATCATGTTTTTGCTCTAACGACTCTATCTCTTCACACTCTGATTTTAACCAATTTTCTTTGGCCTTTCTTATTTCAGTTCTTATTTGTCTCTGAATCGTGTTGTACATTATTTTGTTGTTTTTTGATTTTCTTCTTTCTTCCATAATTTGTAGTATATTTTCGTTCATCCAACTTTTTCTCATCTCTTTCTTTTCTATTATATGTTCTTCTCTGATGCTGTTAAAGGTTTCACATACCGGGTGTCCACTAATATTTTCCCCCATTTTAACTGCCTATAACTTCTAAACGGCTCAAGATAGAAATATGCGGTTTTCGCTGAAATGTTTTATTTTAGTAAAAGTTTTGTCTGAATGGATTGAATTTTTTATATCGCTTTCAAATACGAAAAAAAATGGCGGATTTGTGAAAAAAACGTTGTTGACTTTTTTTTAATGGAACACACAGTATTTTTTTGTAAATTGAAAGAAAGGTCATTAACCTATCCAGCGATATAAAGTTTTTCAAAATCGGTTGTCAAATCACTGAGTAATTAATTTTTTAAATGAGAGGTGCAACGTGGATATTACATACCTAAATAACATGTATGTGATTTCCACATTGCATCTCTCACTTTGAAAATTAATTGCTCAGTCATTTGATAACCGATTTTAAAAGTTTTTATATCGGTGGATAGGTAATTGATAATTTTTTCAAGTTACAAAAAAATATACTGGGTATTTTAATAAACAAAGTCAAAAACGTTTTTTTTTTCAAAAATCCGCCATTTTTTATTTAAAAGCGACATAAAAAAGAATGTGTGTGTACTTTGTACGCACGTAAGAAGTTATACTTCTATTATATGATTTCTTAAAAATAAATATACTTTAAACAGTTTGTTTTACTTTTTTTAAACACCAAACTAATTTTGTGCTTACTGCTTTCAAAAAAATAAAAAAAAGTATAGGATTGCACTGGATTCGAACACACGACCTCTCGATCTCTGGCCGAATTAGTCGAGGCATTGAAGCACAAAAAAAGTCCTTACTCTCGATTTTTGGCGCAGTAAGACGGATTTTAATGCAGTTTGGTGCGTTGGATTCGTGAGAATGTCAGGAAATTTTGTGAACTATTGTAATGAATAAGAAATGTGAAATTGCATTTGTGCATAAGAAAAATTCATTTCAAAAGTGCATTTTGAAATAGGCAATTAATATAAATTTGCAACCCGGTAAAGAGTTGGGCAACATCCCGATTAATTATTTTAATTATTTTTAATTATTTTTAATCATTTATAAGTCCATATAATAATAGTCTAAGATGTTAATAACTATTAATAATAAACAAAAAAAATTTCTTTATGTGGGAATCGAACCAAGTACTAACGGGTCCGTAGCTAAATACACATACCGCTAATCTACGCAGACACTTGCTAGACAACGGCGATATTAGGTATAAACAAAACAAATTGGTAAGTAAAAATTGTAAAGAAAATTACTACATACTTAAATGTATTATAAAATTAATATATTCCTAAATTTTGGAAGAAACATTCGTAAATAGGTATTATTAATATCTATTAATGTTACTAAATGAAATATAAATATTTTGACGTTTCACAATTAGACAATTCACTTTTAACTGCAGTGCCTTAAAATTTTTAAAGCACCGGTGCTTTAAAGTAGCATTTTTAACGCTCCTATGGAGTGCTATAAATTGCATTTTTAACACGTTTGTAGAAAAATATATTTAAAAACACTAATATATTCTTTCCACACCTTTTCTGGACTGATAAATACATAAATTAAAACATTTAGTAACGAACTCCATACTGCCTGTGTGCGCAGATTACTAAGATTTCACCCACAATGAAATCGCGCCTAAAGAAGTATAACTTCAAAAAGGCAGTAGAACTATTAACTAACCTTTGTTGTTTCTCTTCCCACAAATTTTAACACGCAACAACCATACATTACATAACCAAATCGTCAACCGTCCACGCCATATTGGATAATTTTTGACATGTCATTTGAACATCCAATCAGAACAAAGTTATAATGCGCATGCGCCCGGATCATAGGTTTTAACGTATAAAAATTCACCCTCATAACGCGCGTAAAGAAGTATAACTTCAAAAATGGTCATTTACCTAAAAACTTGAAAAAACGGTTATTTACCTATCCAGCAATTTAAACTTTTTTAAAATCGGTTGTCAAATGACTGAGCAATTACTTTTTAAAATGAAAGATGCAATGTGGAAATCGCATAACATAATATCAATTTGCTTAGTTATGGTATTTAGGTATGTAATATCCATGTTGCACCTGTCATTTTAAAAATTAATTACTCAGTCATTTGACAACCGATTTTGAAAAACTTTATATCGCTGGATAGGTTAATGACCTTTCTTTCAATTTACAAAAAAATACTGGGTGTTCCATTAAAAAAAAGTCAACAACGTTTTTTTTTCAAAAATCTGCCATTTTTTTTTGTCGTATTTGAAAACGATATAAAAAGTTCAATCAGTTCAGACAAAACTTTTACTAAAATAAAACATTTCAGCGAAAACCGCATACTTCTATCTTGAGCCGTTTAGAAGTTATAGGCAGTTAAAATTGGGGAAAATATAAGTGGACACCCGGTATACTATGGAGTGATTCTTCGGCATTATATGTTTGCTCCATATTAATTAGCCTCTCTGAAAGAATCTGTGCGACTGTCTCTTTTGTTTTCTTATCTTTTTTGTTGCTGTTCTTTTTTGCAACCTTCTTGAATCGAAACCTAAATTTACCAACAACAGGAACATGATCTGATGATACGTCAGCACCTGGGTAACCCTTAACCGATAGGCACCCATATCAACGAATAGTAGATGTATTTCTCTGTCTCTGGCTACTTTTTTTTCGTTGAGTTGGTTGAGCGTGAACGTGTCAGTGGCGCACCCAGGATGCGTTTTGGGGGTTAAAACCCCTCCCAGGGCATATAAAAAATATATAAAGAATAGTAGGAAAATGCAACTTGTCTTTCACAAACAATACAAAAAAATTTCGGTACCCAAGCTAACACCCCAGAAGAAACTTCTAGGTGCGCCACTGGAACATGTAGTCGATTCAGGATCTTCCTGCTTGAAATCCTGCTTGTTGTTCGATCTCTAAAGGTGCATATTCATTTTCTTTTAGAGTTTTTAAAGTTTTTCCAGGGCCGGAGTAGCGCAAGCGGTAGTGTGCTTGCCTCGCATGCCGGTGGTCCGGAGTTCAAATCCTACCGCCGGCAAGAACAACTAGACATTTTTAAAATGTTTATAGGCCCCAGGTCGACTCAGCCTGAATAAAATGAGTACCTTGGGTAAAACCAGGGGTAATAATAGGCGGTTGAAGCGTAGCACTGGCCCTGTTACCTTCCTTGTATACCGTAGGCCCTAGATATAGCAGACTACCCTGCTATACTCCCAAAGCCGCGTGCGGTATAAAACGGGAGACTCTTATTATTATTAAAGTTTTTCCATATAATCTGCTAAAGGTGCTGGTCACGGTAATACAGTGATAATTCTTACAGTCTTCCTTGTTACCCTTTTTGTGTATTGAGGTTATTCACCATTTTTTCCAATTTTTTGGTATGTATTTTACAAGGTGCGCTGGGATTCCTTCTGAACCCCATGCTTTTTTATTTTTTAGTGATTTTATCATTCTCTCAACGAATTAGTCTTTTAATTATACCTCTTGCCCATTTAAATTGTAGTACTTTGGTGATGTATTTATGTGATATATGTGATATATTGTCCTCCCACCTCAAGTTCCCGTATCCATTCTCTCTTAAAAATTTAAATATTTAAATCGACCTCATCGCATGCTAGACGACTTTCGTTTAAATTTTTCTCAAATTTCACTTTCTCAATTCTCACTCAATTCTTTATTCATCTATCGTATAATTTTCTGTAATATATTAAATTATCCTAGTACATTAGGTCAAGTAGATCATTAAATTTTGATGTTTTAGATACCGTTTAAGATAAATAAGCTATTTGATTGTGTTTATCAGCCCGTAGCCATTTATCCAATGATATATCGGCAAACGGGAAAGAATTAGCATCATCAGAGATGGAGTAGTTATGTTTCAATGTGGAAGATTATTATGTGGGTGTATTTTTAATAACTATTTTATTGCTTTGAAAAAATTGGGTGAACACGTTGAATTATTAACGTCCGTCTGTCCGTCCGTCCATCCGCAAACACAACTCCTATATCATTATACCAGGTAGACTTACAAACGAGGTGTCGAAAGTAAGCTTATAACCTAAGGATGGTACTAAAGGTAAGTTGAACTCTGACTTCCGGTTTTCGAACTAAAACCGGAAGTACGGTTTTAAAGTCGCCGTAATAATACAAGCCATATATTAGTCGACGCGTCTTAGCAAGACAAACACAAATATATACCTCCGGGTTCAAAACTCTCTGTCCGTCAGTCCGCGAATATAACTTCTCTGTTATTAATGCTTATAACACAAGAATGGTATTAAATATGAGAAATTTGACCACGGACTTCCACTTTTAGAGATGCAACCGGAAGTACTGTTTTACGGAGACCGAAATAGTATAAGCGATATATTATTGGACATGCCTTAGCAAGATGAAAACAAATGTATACTTTTAATGTTTATATTATTTCCGGTTCTAACCGGAAGTGCCATATTATAGTCACAGAAATAGTACATGTTATATATCAATCGAAGCGTATTAAAAAGTCGAGCTTCAATCTTTATTTCCGGTTTTGAAATCATTTCCATTTGAACAGTTGTGAACTAAAGTTTAGTACAAATGACTCAAAATTAATGAATTCGTATATCAATCGACGCAAAATTAGACGAAGAGTTCAAATATCGACTTCCGGTTGTACTTTCGGTCACTTTGGGTGAATACCCAGGACTTACGAAGTCGAATTACTTGCTTTATGATTTATGTTAAACATCCAAATACAGCATCCAGAACCCTTCAGAAAGACCTTAATAATATACAAATATGGCTTAAAAAATGGAAGATAAAGGCGAATGAGAGTAAATCCATCCATGTAACCTTCACCATGAGAAGACAAACATGTTCATCTGTAACACTAAATGAAACTCAACTCCCACAAACCGATACTGTCAAGTACCTAGGAATCCACCTTGATAGGAGATTAACTTGGCAAAAACACATTTTTACAAAAAGAAAACAACTAGGAATAAAATTTCGAGAAATGTACTGGATCATCGGTCGTAAATCTCAACTATCACTTGAAAACAAACTGCTGATATATAAAACTATATTAAAACCAGTGTGGACCTATGGTATCCAACTTTGGGGGACAGCCAGTCAAACTAACCTAGAAATATTGCAGAGATTCCAGAACAAAGTCTTTAGAACAATGCTGAATGCCCCTTGGTACGTGCCAAACTATGTGATAGAGCAAGACCTCAATGTGCCATCCATAAAAACAGTAATAACGGAATATTACAAAAAATATTCCAAGAGACTAGAATCTCATCCAAATGAGTTAGCCAGCAACCTTACTGATGACCACAATGATGTACGACGCCTGAAGAGATTCAAAGTAGTGGATCTAGCAAGAAGATTCGAATAATCTGTGATAACTAAACTTATTTTAATTTGTTTTAATTTAATTTATGTAAAGAGGGTGATCACTGGATCTCCCTCTACAGGTCAAAATTTTCAATTTTTGTCAAATAATTTACCTATTGTTCTCAGTTGAGGACAGATTGTAAATATTACAACATTAAATAAAAAAAAAAATAAAAAAAAAAAAACATAAAGGGCCCGGATAGCTCAGGCGGTAGTAGTTGTCTGGCTTCCACGCAGTTAGGCCAGGGTTCGAAACCCAGCGCCGGCGAGAACATCTAGACATGTTTAAATGTCTATAGGCCCCAGGTCTACTTACCTGAATAAAATGAGTTCCTTGGGTAAAACCAGGGCTAACAGTAGGCGGTTGAAGCGTAGCACTGGTCCTGTTACCTTCCTTGTATATCGTAGGCCCTAGGATATACAAGGAAGGTAACAGGGCAGATATAGCAGACTACCCTGTAGTCAGTCCAGATATAGCAGACTACGAAAGGAACAATTTCATTATTTCGTAAGCCAGTCACTTTAAGAAAAAATCTCGAAACAGGTCGATTTTTATTTTTAAATTATGATTTTTTGACATACCGGGTGGTGAATCGTAAAACGGGCCATAAGAAACTCAATTTAAAATTCTAAACTGTTGAATTCCTGCTTTCCTAATTATTTCACATCAAAAATCATGAGAGAATATTTGTAGAGGACTAAAATCTGTATTAAAATCAAAAGTTAAAATCGTTCCACGATTTAAACGCATTCCAAAATTTTGAAAAATATAATACATTTGCCACAGTAGGTATGTGTGTAAAAGTTAGGCCACACGTTACTATTTAACTGACAGTGCTCACACCATTGACTGAATAACAAATGTCCATCATTAATACTTTCTCCGCAACTGAGGGTATCTTATCAACTGTATTGTTTTTAAACAATAAATGATAAAATAAAAATATTGACAGTTCAAAAATGTGAGAATAATAACTTCATTGTGGCACATTATTGCACTGTATGTGGCCTAATTTTGGTCTGAAAAACTGAAAAATGTATTACATTTTACAAAATTTTGCAATATTTTTCATTCGTAGACCAATTTTAACCGTTGTTTTCAATACAGATTTCAATCCTCTACAAATAGTTTCTAATGTCTTTTGATGTAAAATAATTAGGTAGGCAGGAATTCAACAGTTTAGAATTTTACATTGAGTTTCCTATGGACCGTTTTCCAATTCACCACCCGGTATATATCATACTAGTGATATCATCCCCCTGGGAGTGCTGACGTAATCAAATATTTCATTCCCAGTAAACATTTCATTCTAAGCAATCTTCTCTGAAATAATTTTTCTGTATAAGTATTCTGTGGATTCCGTATTTAGTCCTTCGACTCTGATTTTTGTTTGTGATGGTACTGCTCTCTTGGGTATGAAGTATTTCATGATGATTCCTCTTTTACATAATACTAGGTTATGGTCGCTGGACCCACATCTGGTGAGTTGAGGCATCTCATGTCGATTATGTTTTTGATAGATATAGATTTCTGTTGGTATAACCCCGTTTTTGGAATATATTTGTGTTGGTCTTTGTAGTTAAAAATGTGTTCTGCATTATAGTAGTGGAGACAAGTATGCTAAATTTGTAGTTACTCGAGTGTTACGGGGACCTATTGAGTTGTGAAGATTAGGTCCTAAAAACAAAAAAAGTTAAGTTAGGCTTTCCATTTTAGTGGGGACTTTCCATTTGTTAATTTAATTTTCCATTTCCAACAATCGTTTTTTCGATTATCGCGCCATCTATCCATAATTCTAAAAAATGTCTCAAATAAAAGTTACTTATTTTTACACAAGGAATCCAAATCTGTAATAAAAAAATGGAAGCTCCTATTTAAAATAGGCTCCATTCGATAGATTAAAAAAAATATTGAAAAAGTATTTTTCAGTTTTTTGATCTGATGTTCATTTTGCGAAATATTTCGGAGTTCCTATTTCAAATTTTAAAGTTACTCCCACCGCTCTCCATGGGGAGTCATGTTTGATATCACTTGATAAATTTTTGAAAAATGTTGAAAACGTATTTTTCAATTTTACGATCTGACGTTCGTTTCGCGAAATATTCGCTGTTTTGTGAAACTTTGTGACCCTTTTCCTTACGCCCCGCTCAAATCATCATGGTGGCACCACACTTCGCTATGCGTTATGTGTTATGCGGCTACGCTGTATGCGCCCAAATATTTGTCCTTTGAAGTATGTAAAATGTGACAACTGGGCGGATAGACGTATTGGCGTATGCGTGCTTACTCGCTATGAGTGCGCATCAATCGAATATTGACGAATGAACCCTTCATACTTCCTCCTATGTCTTCCCTATATAAGGCACATAACAAATAACACATAGCGAAGTGGCGTGCCGCCATCAGTATTTTCGAAATATACACTGTTCTGCATGCACTTAACTTACCTTATCTGAATCTGACAATTTCGAGTTTTTCTAAGGATAGATTTTTTTTCGGACCCCCTTAACGAACTCCCCTGTATTAAGAATCCACATATGATAGGGGTACACTTACAGGGTACAAGATCTCTCCCCATGTTTCTAACGCGCTCGAGTAACTGCAAAAATTCTCGCTTGGACTCCCCTACCATTATGTGGCCTAGATCGGTTTTAGAAACTTCTTTCGACGTTGTCCGATGCCTAACTTCCACGTCCTTCTATCATCCCATTGGCCATCTCTAAGATCCCTTGTACTCATTGCTTTGATTACCCCTTCTTTCCATGTCTTTTTGGGTCTTCCTCGTTTTTTGCGGTTTGGTGGTACCCACTCCAAGATCTTTTTGTCTTCCATTCTTTGAACATGACCATACCAAATCAACTGTTTCCTCTCAATATCTGTTGTTAAGTAACCATCTATTCCAATTCGTCGTCTTACTTCCTCATTTCGAATTCTTTCCCTACGGGATATACCTAACGATCTTCTAAACACATCCATTTCTACAGCTTCTAATTTTTTCCTGTTGTTCTCGGTTATTCTCCAAGTTTCTGCTCCGTAAAGTAGGCTGCTTTTAATAAGTGTTTCATAGATGTTGTATTTTCGCTGTATTCCTATTTCGGAGCTCCAAAGTATTCCATTTAGGCATCCAATTGTTCTTCTAGCTTGTGTTACCCTTTTCTTTATTTCCTCATCGTCTTTTCCCGTTCTATCGAAGATTACTCCCAGGTACGTGTATTCACTACAGAATGTGATTTGTTCATTATCCTCTAGTTCGATATTGGATAACTCAGCTCCTATGGGTAGGTATTTAGTTTTTTCCACATTAATTTCCAAGCCCCACTGTTCATATTCCTCCTTCAGTTTTCTTGCCATATACTGTAGGATCATTAGCTATGATGACTTGGTCATCAGAAAATTGTAAGGTATACAAACAAATCTCTCCGAGGTCTATACCCATACCGTGGCATTTACGTTTCCACTGGTTTAGTGCTTTTGCAACATATATCAGCAAATAAGCAACAGATGAAAAATCAACGTAATAAGATCAAAATAGAAGTAGGTTGAATGCTCGAATATATGGAATCTATAGGAATAAAAGACAGGTTTCGAGCATCTAGTTTATTAAATCTGGCCCAAGTATACTTTCGCTAACTTAGCATCATCAGGGGCATTTTGTCAAATTGGAAGATATCCCAGCAAAGTGCAACATTGGCAAGAAATTTTAGAAATTTTTTGAAACTGACAAATACATATAACACACACTGTACAAAGGACAAACAGATCAAAATTAAATAAAAATTATGCTACATCTTAGCAAGTCAAAATGAAAGAACAATGAATGAATATAATAAGAATAATACGATATACGATTCCTAGAAGAATTTTAAAAGTCATAATCGCGCTAGAGGGTGATCTTACAAAATATTTAAAATAAAATAGTATTGTCAAATTTTTGATAATAAATCAGTATATTAAAAGGGTTAAAGTAATATTATTTTCTAATATTTTTGAAACTAACTCATTTCTATTGTTGCTCTTAGTGATACCATTTTAAAAATACATAATACCCTTTTATTCGTAGCTGATTTAGTAAATACCATCTATAATTTAACGTACTTTATATTCATATGCAGAACTATGAAAATAACTGCTATTAAAGCAACTTTCCCATCTCTGATCGAATCAGTGATATAAAGGTTAATAGTAGGTAAACATAGGTTTAACAAAAACTGATATCTTTAAGGCAAGTTTGTACCGGATGGAAAAGAATCACTGGAATTAAGATCACTTTCTTTTTCTGCGCTGCATAATCAAAACAAAAGTAAACTCTGTTGTCCGTTTACAAATTATAAATTTTACACATAGATTGATTATCAGTATTCCTGTGGGAATACGACATTCTCAACGGACAGAATACTTCCCTATACAAGCATCCGCCTTAAATAACTTTTGAACCACTTATTTTTAGGAAAAGCGCAAAACTACGTCGAATAATATTTGAAGCGGGACATTATGAAGGGGGACATTATGCCATATTTAAGCTTGCTGGGAAAGGCACCCGCTCACCCCCGTACCACCCCTTAATTTTTTTAAATTACTTCCACTGATTTCAAAAATTTATAACACAGGATGCTTATTTGATTAGCTTATGAGAAAAATAAATACAAAAGCAAGAACACTGGATTGAAAAAAAATTATTTTTTTAACAATTTTTTTTACAAACCTTTCGAATGAACATTTTACTACCAAAAATTTTTACAATAAAATTGTTCAAAATGACTGCCATTCACCTCCACACAATAGGTACATGGCTAATAAATGGCAGACATTTTGAACAATAAATTATTATTGCATAAATTTTTGGTAGTAAAATGTTTATTCTAAATGCTTGTAATAAAATTTTTTTAAAAATAATTTTATATACTCTATAATATTATGTATAAGTTTTTAGTATGTGAAAACTGTTATTATAGATAGCAGTGCGTGAATGATTTGAAGTGTGCGTGAAGTAACAATGTATTTTAAATGGGATTTACTTTTTCGCACTGTTTTTTTGGCACATTTTCATATAATCAAATATCCTTAACTTTTCCGTTGTCATGGTGATGAAATGTGAGAAATAAATTACAACAAAAGTTTTGACAGTTTTGTGGTTCGAAAGAAGTTAGAATTTTTAAATGTCAAAGTTCTAAAAATTGTCGAATAGAAATGAATTCCAGTGACGAAGGGGGACAGTTACAGTTACAGTTTTTTTATTTGTTTATCATAGATAAAATATTGTATGAAACTGTGCATGAAGTACTTTTTGCGAATTTACGCGATGTATAGCACTTGCGCCGCTGTCGCTCGTGCTTTAAATATCCCGTGCGTTCGGAAAAAGCATACTTCACGAACTGTTTTATAAATAACTATTTTTTAATCCAGTTTTCTTGCTTTTGTATTTATTTTTCTCATAAACTAATCACTATAAGCATCATGTGTTACACATTTTTGAAATCAGTACAAAAAGGAGAATCCCAATATCAAATAAAAAGGGGAACGTAATCCAAAAAAATTAAGGGATGGTACGGAGAATGAGAGGGTGCCTTTCCCAGCAAGCTTAGATATGGCATAATGTCTCCCCTTTCAAATATTATTTGAGGTGATTTTGCGCTTTTCCTAAAAATCAGTGGTTCAAAAGTTATTTTAGGTAGATAGTTTTATCTGAAAAGCATTGTATATATAAACATTCGTTACAATTTTGTTACACCTATTTTAATCTGTGCGTAGGTCTCTCAAGTTTGTTACTTTTAGGATTTTGATATCCCTCATGACATAGTCCTCCCTTTTCTCATTATATATTTCAGTTTCTGGCTTCCAGCTAGTGACCTTATTAATCCGTAGGTCATTGTATATCCCAGTCATATCAGCCTCTGCGATTGAATAAATCTAACTATATTTTCTCCCTTCATTATAATTCATGGATCATTTGTTTCTCATGTCTTTGTTTTCCATTCTTATCGGGCCCATAAATCGTCTTAGTATATTGCTCTAACATATTCATCACCTTTCTTATTCTATTTATCGCCTATTTATCTGCGAGGCATATTTTCTCAGCTGCGTATGTATCTACTGGTCTGATTGTAACTCTGTATATTTTCAGGCTGGCTAATTCCTTTTGCTTCATTATCCTATGGTATTTTCAGAATGTTTTGTGTTATGCTCGAGTTCACTCCTATACTTCTAATTTTTACTATTAACAATTACTCCCATTTATTTAAATTATTTAAGTCTTTCAAAGGTGTAATTTTCTATCTTGATTTCTCTCACCTTGTTATGTTCTCTCCTAGAGTAGATTGCGAGTATGAAATGAAAGAGGAGATATGTTGGCATATTCTTGTATAGAAAAGCAATTAGTAATGTCTAATATAATTTTCAAACTTCCAAAGCGTCGTCTTTACACCTGTGGATCACCAGCAGATATAGACGGAAAGGCAGTGCTGAAAAATCTCTTGAATTTACTAAAGCTAAATTTTTCACAGTTGATTACTGTGATTGTATAGAGAAACATACTGTGGTCGGTCAAGCGAAACGTAGAACTGAGAGGGTATCAAAGTTGCTTTCCTGCGAAGGTAATTATCTATTTACTAAGGCTGAAAATCAGTACACACATTCTAAATCGAATATAAATAAAAGTTATGATAGTCGGTCAGCCGTAGGACGGGACAGAGCCGGTCGGTCGGCCCCAATGAATGTACACTATATTTTGACCCCCTTGTAAACTGCTTTATTTACAGAATTAGAAAAAAATGTAAAATACAGAAGTTATTCGATTTTTTAATTATGATTTTTTGACATATATATCGTACTAGTGACGTCATCCATTTGGGCGTTTTGACGTAATCGACTATTTTTTTAAATGAGAATAGGGGTCATGACAAAAATAATTATATAAAAAGCATATGTGAACAGCTAGAGGAACATGCTAACCGCCAAGAATCTAGAGAACTTTTCTCAAAAGTCAAATATCTAGCGAGATAATTCAAACCACAGACACAGATCATCAAAGATAATAGTGGAAATACCATATCAAACCCAGACGGTATCGCATAGGTGTGGAAACAATATTGTGAAATACTATTCTCTAACAACGACCCAGACCATAATACAGAGAAAAGAAGTTATCAAAAAGAACTTAAAATATTGAAATCAGAAATTGAGTCGGCAATAAAAAAAAGCTAAAATGTAGAAAAGCACAAGGAGAAGATGGAATAACAGCTGAAATACTCAAAGAAATGGGAGAATTAGGGACGGAAGTAATGCTTAGAATTTGCAATGAGATCTGGAATACCGGAAAGTGGCCAAATGACGGGTAAACTCACGTTTATTCCCATATATAAAATAGGTTTTCCGAAAGATTGCAGTAACTACCGTACAGTAGCGTTGATATCTCACGCGAGCAAAGTACTTCTAACAATAATCAATGAAAGATTAAAATCCATTCTCTTACCGCAAATTCCCCAAGAACAATGCGGATTCGTCCCAGGTAGGGGAACAAGAGAACACATTCTTAATATTCGTCAAATTATCGGAAAATCTCTAGAGTTTAACATAGAAACATATTTGTGCTTTGTTGACTACTCCAAGGCCTTCGATAACGTAAAATGGGATAAAATGTGGCATATACTTAGAGAAATGGGTACGCCAGAACATCTAATCTATCTATTACAAGCACTTCATGTAAATAACACCGCTAATGTAAGAGTTAATAATGTGGTTTCGAAAAACTTCAAATTAAAATCTGGAGTGCGTCAGGGATGTATAATATCCCCTATCCTATTCAATATATATAGTGAACACATTATGCGTCAAGTTTTCGAGGAATGGCAAGGTGGAGCAACGAAAGAGGGAAGAAAAATAAAAAAACCTACGTTATGCTGATGACACTGTTATATTGGCTTCTTCACCAGAAGAACTGGAAGAAATTATGAATAGGCTAGGAACGGTTAGTACGGAATATGGTTTGAAAATAAATATACAGAAAACCCAATTAATGATCATCGATAGAATCAGAAACAACCAACCGGAGATAAGAGACTTGGCAGGTGACGGAGTGGTCAGACAATTTAAGTACTTAGGCTCCGTTATTACTAACAGTGGAGGATGCGAAGACGAGATCCGTAGGCGCATCATAATGGCCAGATCGGCAACAGCCAAACTCACAAAAATATGGAAGAATACTGACATTACAAAAAACACAAAATTACGCCTTGTTCGAGCGTTAATATTTCCTATCGCCACCTAAGCTTCAGAGATTTGGACCATCAAAAAAGCAGACTCAAAACGTATAATGGCATTTGAAATGTGGGTCTACCGGAGAATGTTACACATACCATAGACCAGACATCGGACAAATAATTCAATATTAACCGAACTTAACATAAAAATTAGACTCAATACAACTATCAACCAAAATATACTGAGATATTTTGGGCATATAACTAGAAGAAGAGAAGGCATGGAACGAATGATAGTTGAAGGCAACATAGATGGCAGAAGATCCAGAGGAAGATCTCTGACTGGTTACTCATTCTCCGAAGCAAAACAACACGCACAGGAGAGAGACAAATGGACAGAAATAGTCAAACGACTTATATGACGCCATTACATCCCTACGAAGGAGAACAGATAGAGGAGGAGGAGGGGTCGAGTGCTAGCTCATTTGAAAGGTTATTCAATTCTCTATGCAGTACTATAAATATGAAGATCATTATTTATACAGGGTGTCCAAAAATAGTTTTGAATTATTAATTAAACAATTAATTTAATTAAAATTTTTTGAACACCCTGTAAAATTAATCATGTTAATGTTTATATTGCTGAATCGTAAATTGAATAAACTTTCAAATGAGCTAGCACTCGACCCCTATTTTCATTTAAAAAATAGTCGATTACGTCATCACGCCCAAATGGAGGACGTCACTAGTACGATATATATGTCAAAAAATCATAATTTAAAAATTAAATAACTTTTGTATTTTACATTTTTTTCTAATTCTGTAAATAAAGCAGAATAACCCTGTACATTCACTGGGCCGACCGACCGGCTCTGTCCAGTCATACAGCTGACCGACTATAATAACTTTTATTTAGGTATATTTAATTTAGAATGTGTGTACTGATTTTCAGCCTTAGTAAATGGATTTAATTACCTTCGTATGAAAGCAACTTTAATACCCTCTCAGTAACCCCTGTTCTACTCTTCGATTGACCGACCGCAGTATGTTTTTCTACACAATCACAGTAATTAACTGTGAAAATTCTAGCTTTAGTAAATTCAAAGAAATTTTTCAGCGCTGCCTCTTGGACTAATACACCTGAATGAGTAGTTCGTAACCAAATAGACTTTATAGGTATAAATTAAAGATAAACAAATTCAATATTAGCAGTCAAAATAAATTGAAATGCAGATGTACCAACAGATCACAATATTTTAGTAGAAAAAATAAGACTAATATTGAAAAGGGTTACAAGGACAAATAAGCGAACAGTTACTATTGATAGAGAAAAGATGTCAAATAATACCGGAAACCCAAGAAATAACTACTGTCTTTAACAAAAAATAAAGTTAATAGTCATCAACCAAAGAGAAATATGGGATGAGAAATATCTCAAGGTGCGGAATATGAGATATTACGGCTCATAATGCAGGGCAAAATTAAGGGGAAAAGATCCATAGGTAGAAGAAGAATTTCCTGGCTGAGGAACTTAAGAGAGTGGTATAGTTGCAGCTCAATAGATCTTTTCAGAGCTGCCGCAAATAAGGTACGGATAGCTGTAATGATAGCCAACCTCCGATAGGAGAAGGAACTACAAGAAGAAGAAAAAGACAGTAAAATATCGCAGGAGAAACTTTGTCAAATAAAGAGAAAGAGAAAAATTGTCAAAGTAAAATTCTTGAATTAGAAGCCAAGTGTATAAACATTATAAACAATAAAAAAATACGAAAAAAAAATTTTTTTAAGAAACGCTTTTCTTTAGTTACGAGTGACTAAAATTAGAAATATTATCAAAAAATCACCTAAAAAGCAAAAAATAAAAAAAAAATTGAAAAAATCTAACACATCCGTCAAAGAAAAGCGTGGCGCGTGTTCATCGAATAAACGGTTTTCGCCCCACGATTTTCTTTAACGAATGTGTTAGATTTTTTCATTTTTTTTTTATTTTTTGCTTTTTAGTTGATTTTTTGATAATATTTTTAATTTTAGTCACTCGTAACTAAAGAAAAGCGTTTCTTAAAAAAATATTTTTTCGTATTTTTTTATTTTTTAATTTTTAGTCTTACACTTTTCAAACATTAAAATATATCGACATGTTTATTAAAATATGTATAAAACATATGATGTACTAACATGAAAAGTAGTCGGAATCGGCAAAAAAATTGAAACTTTATTGTTTATTAATTAAGCATAACGTAAACAATTAACGTAAAAAGTGAAATTATGTATTGCTCATATCATTAGCTATACAATCCGTAAAAGTTTCAAGTTTTTACATTGTAAAAAACAAGAGAATTTAAGCGTTTTCCATTAAAATCGTTTATTTTTTATTTAAACAATTAATAAACATGAAAATTTTTTTTATTGACTATTCGTGTATTGTTCCCGCGAATGCATATATCTGCAAACTTTCATTCATTTGCATTGAAGAAAAGGCAGTCAAATTAACGTCTAAAGATTTGACGCAAACTATTGAACTAAATAAAAGCGTTTAATAAAAAGCGTTTAAAAAAGCACTTGACTGCAAAAATTTCTACCTACAAAATGTTAAATAATCCAATAAGATTCAAAAAGATGTCCTAAAACAACCGCTAAATTTAATTTCCTCATTCTACCGATACCACCCAGCTCTTTTCCTTTTTTATTTTATTTGAATTCTTTTTCACGGATGGGAAAAATTACATTACTTCCATCTCGCTCGATTAAATAAGTTTCCGTATGGACCGAATTACAACGAAGCGTGTTTCTCTTTTTGTTTGCTCTTCTACGATTATTTTAGTCCCTTTGTGCGGGCGAATTTGAAAATATATGACTCTATTTCACTTCGGAAAATTAAACTTTGTATGTAGGATAAATTTGAAGCGATGACATAGAATTTGTTTAAAAGCGTAGGAACAAAATTTCTGGCCAATGCTTTTTGAATGCATTAATTTTTTTCGGATCCTGAAAAAACTAATAAATATTTTTGAAAAAGTTAACCGCAGAATGAAAGATTACATTACATATTACCGAGGGCCGAAAGTCCCTTAGAATAAACAAAAACTTTCTTTTGAATGAAATATTTGACATTAAAAATCACTATGATTTTTTCTTGTTTTTTGCCTCTGTAACTTATTAATATAAACATTATAGAAGTTTTCAGGGACTTTCGGCTTTCGCCAATAATGTAATATTTCATTCTGCGTTTAAATTTTTCAAAAATACTTATTAGGCTTCTCAGGAATAACTCATAATCCTTACAGTTTTTATAAACAAAGCGTTAAAGCTTGTTTTATTACATTGTTTCACGGTTTTTACTCCAAATTTTATAGAACCGCTTAGATTGACATGAAATTTGGCACACACATAGCTAACAAGTCAAAAAGAAAAGTGATATTGTGCCGATGTGTGCTTTTTGCCATGGGGAAATAAATAAACTGACTAATTCTAAGTAACTTTTATTCTATAGCATTTTTTCATTAAGTTAATACATTTCGAGTTATTTGCGGATAAATGTGTTCATTTTTTCGAAAAAAAAACACGTTTTTAAGGTTTTTTTTTCAAATAACTCAAAAAATAAGTATTTCATCGAAAAAACATTCTTAGCAGAAATATAGTTTCTAAAAAAGTGAAAAAAAGAACGGTGTACGTAAGAAATCTCTAGAATCAGTAGAAGCAAAGTTGTAGCTAAGTAAAGATAGATTCATATTCGTCAAACTTCAAAGGAAATATGTCAACGTGAAATAACCAAAAAACGATGCACTCTTTGGGAAAAACTAGTTACGACTTTTTAAATTGTTTAAAAAAATATTCAATTTTGCTTTTTAAAAAAATTTCTAGCATCAAAAGTATCAAGTTGCGCTTAAAATAAAGTTGATTCTTTTTTTAGTCAAAAAACTCCCCCTAATTAGCATCTTAAATAAAATTAATCGTTACCGCTTCACAAGATACATTACTTATGTATAATTTATATGACCTGTAAGTTTTATCGGTTCAAAGTGCTTATTTTTTTTTTTAATTTGGTTTTAAAGTAAAAATTTTTTAATTTTTAATTTTGAAAAAAATGTTTTTTTTAAATAACTTAAAATTTGTTAGTGATAACAAGAATACCAAAGAGCAAACAAATGTAGGTATTGCTTTTCTGAATATTTTGGATTTTTTTTGTTTTCCTTTAAGACAAAAAATTGGTTAAGATAATATGGCTGTTCAAAACTTCATACACTCGGATTATTGACTAGTTCAAGCCCTTTCAACTACGGCCCCATATCATATCATATATCATATATAAACAATACATACATGAGTAAAGCAACTTGTGAAGGGATAACGATTAATTTCATTTGCGATCCTAATTGGGGGTGATTTTCACCATTGTTTTTAATAACTTTATTTTGAGCGTATCTTTCATACTTTTATTGCTAGATACTTTTTTAAAAATCAAAAATAAAGCTTTTTGAAACACTTTAAAACAGTTTTGATGGAGTTTCCCCTAAAAGTGCTTCATTATTTGAGTATATCAAGCTGAAATATTCGATTTGGAATTTGGCGAATATAAACCTACTATTCATTAGTTACAAATATTTTTTACTGCGTCTAGGAATCTCATACGTATCCCATTTTTTAACACTTTTATTGGCTATATTTTTGCTAACAATGTTCTTTTCAATAAAAATACTTATAGTGCGGCAGATTCGTGCAAATATTATAAGAATTGTGCATTTAAAGATAAAAGCATATAATTTGGACCACATATACTACACATATAAATGTTCAATATTAGATGGGAGGCCATCTCAAATTTTGCTTTTTACAAAAATGACGGAAATTCAAATTGGCGACTATACATATGTGACTAATAGCACGATAACTTTTAAACGAAACATCAGATTTCAACCAAATTTGGTATGTAGGATCTTTAATTTAATGTGTAAGATCGAGCTTTAGAACCGGAAGAATCGGTTTACCAGAAGTTTTGTTTTTCCTGATTTTTTATGTAAAAATATGTTGTTTTTTTTTATTCTTTCACTCTGTATGTATTAATTTTTCAAAAAGTTAATACCGCCATTGAAAAGAGCGTAAAAATAGTTTTTAGGAAATATTTTAAACTTTTTATTTATGTTAATTACCATTTATTAAGGGCATTACGTATCTTGACATGTACCTGTGTGCGGCAGATTCGTGCAAATATTATAAGAATTATTGTGCATTTAATGGTAAAAGCATATAATTTGGAACACATATAATACATACATAAAGGTTCAAATTTAGATATGAGGCCGGTTTTGTTCTTTTTACAAAAATGGTGAGCATTCAAAATGGCGACTATATATATGTAACTAACATCACGCTAACTTTTGAACGAGACGTCAGATTTCAACAAAATTTGGTATATATTATGTTCTTTCTCTGATGAATAAGATCGAGGTCTTGAACCGAAAGAATCGGTTTACCAGAAGTTGTGTTTTTACTGGTTTTTTATGTAAAAATATGTTCAATTACTTTTAATGGGAAATAAGCCAAAATTTTTCCAAAAAAATGATTTTATTAACGTTTATTATACTCCAGAAACTCTCCCGACAAACGAAGACTGGAGATTCTTCCGATAATTTTAAGACAATTTAACCCAATTCACCTATTCTGAAAATGCTAAGGGAGCTAAAGCTCTTTGAAGATGGCGTCTTGTAATTAGTTTTTCTTAAATAACTCCAGGACGCTTTTATTTAGAAGAATGAAAAGTGGTACGCGTATTTATATTTTAGAGATAAATCGATTACATCCATTGTGAATTTCTAGTACCGGTCATAGGCGCCCGTTCTGGGTAGGGGAACGGATATTTTATCGTATAACTTTTTTAACTTTAAATTCTAAGCATTTTTTCTACTGTATTATTAAATTGTAAATTCTTCTAGTACTAAAAGATACTCTTGCTTTAAGTCGGTAGGATGCACCGTTTTCTAGAAAAATCGATTTTAAAATTTTTCGATTGTTGAATTCAATAAAAAAAAAATTAAAAAAAACTATTTAGGAAAACGAAAAGTGGTACGTTTATTTATCTTCCAGATATAAATCGATTTCCTTGTTGCGAAATTCTAGTACCGGTCATATGCGTCCGTTTTTGGTAGGTAAACGGTTATTTTATTGCATAACTCTTTTGTCTTTAATTTTTAAGCATTTTTGACACTTAAATATTAAATTATGAGGTATTCTAGCACTAAAGGTTACTCTTACTTTAAGTCGGTAAAATATACCGTCTTTTTTTGAAAAAAAAAATTCAATTTTTTTTTCAAATTCAATAAACGAAACATTTTCAAATCGATTTTTCTAGAAAACGGTGCATCCTACCGCCTTAAATCAAGAGTACCTTTTAGTACTAGAATACCTCACAATTTAATAATCCAGTATCAAAAATGCTTAGAAGTTAAAAAGACAAAAAACTTATGCGATAAAATACCAGTTGCCCTACCCAAAACGGGCGCCTATGGCCGCTACTAGAAATTCGTAATTAATGGAATAGATTTATCTCTGGAAGATAAATAAGCGTACCAGTTTTCGTTTTTCTAAATAACAGCGTTCTGGAGATATTTAAGAAAAACTGATTCCAAGACGCCATCTTCAAATAGTTCTAGCCCCCTCAGGAAGCATTTCCGGACTAGGTAAATTGGGTTAGATTGTCTTAAACTTATCTGAAGAATCTCCGGCCTTCGTTTGTCGAGAGAGTTTCTGGACACCCTGTATAATAGCTTTAGAACAGCATTAAAGTATGTTGTTTCTTTTTCATTTCTTTCACCCTGTATACAGGGTGTCCAGAAACTCTACCGACAAACGAAGACAGGAAATTCTTCAGATGATTTTAAGATAATTTAACCCAATTCACATAGTCCGAAAATGCTTCCTAAGGGAGCTAGAGCTCTTTGAAGATGGCGTCTTGTAATTAGTTTTTCTTAAATACCTCCAGAACTCTTCTATTTAGAAAAACAAAAATTTGTACGCGTATTTATCTACAAGATATAAAACTAATCCATCCATTGCAAATTTCTAGTACCGATCATAGGCGTCCATTTTGGGTAGGGCAACGGATATTTTATCGCATAACTTTTTTATCTTTAACTTTTATGCGTTTCTGACACTGGTTTATAAAATTGTGAAGTACTCTAGTACTAAAAGGTACTCTTGTTTTAAATCGATAGGACACACCGTTTTCTAGAAAAATCGATTTGAAAATTTTTCGCTTTTTAAATAAAAAAAAAATTTCAAAAAAAAACTGTTTATAAAGACGAAAACTTGTACATTTATTTATATTCCAGAGATAAATCGATTTCATTAAATGCGAATTTCTAGTACTGGTTATAGGCGTCCGTTTTGGTAGGTCAACGGTTATTTTATAGCATAACTTTTTTGTCTTGAATTTTTGAGCATTTTTGACAATAGATTATTAAATTATGAGGTATTCGAGTACTAAAAGTTACTCTTACTTTATGTTGGTAAAATACTTCGTTTTTTGTTGAAAAGTTCTTTAAATTTTTTTTTCAAATTCCAAAAACGAAAAACTTTCAAATCGTTTTTGCTAGAAAACGGTGTGTCCTACCGACTCAAATCAAGAGTACCTTTTAGTACTAGCATATCTCACAATTTAATAATCCGGTGTCAAAAATGCATAAAAGTTAAGGACAAAAAAGTTATGCGATAAGATACCCGTTGCTCCACCCAAAACGGACGCCTATGACCGGTACTAGAAATTTGCAATAGATGGAATCGATTCATCTTTGAAAAGTAAATACGCATACCAATTTTCGTTTTTCTAAATAGAAGCGTTCTGGAGGTATTTAAGAAAAACTAATTTCATGACGCCATTTTCAAAGAGCTCTAGCTCCCATAAGAAGCATTTTCGGACTAGGCGAAGTGGGTTAAACTGTCTTAAAATTATCTGAGGAATCTCCTGTCTTCGTTTGTCGGTAGAGTTTCTGGACACCCTGTATATAAATGTGTCAAAAAGGTAATACGGCCATTGAAAAGAGTGTAAATATATTTTTAACAAATATTTTAAAGTTTTTAGTTATGTTAATTACCATTTAATAAATGCCGAACGTATGTGCACATGTACCTATGGGCGGCAGATTCAATTTGAATGCCCGCCATTTTTGTAAAAGACAAAATCTGAGATGGCCTCATATCTAAATTTTGGGAATTTTTGTATGTGTAGTATGTGTACTCCAAATCATATGCTTCTGCCATTAAATGCACAATAATTCTTATATTATTATTTGCACGAATCTGCCGTACATAGGTACCTACATGTGAAGATAGGTTATGCATTTATTAAATGGTAATTAATATAACTAAAGAGTTCAAAATATTTCCTAAAAAATATTTTTACGCTCTTTTCAACGCCGGTATTACCTTTTTGAAAAATTAATATATACAGGGGGAAAGATTTGAAAAACATATTTTTACAAAAAAATCAGGATAAACACAACTTCTGGTAAACGGATTCTTCCGGTTCAAGAGCTCGATCTTATACATCAAAAAAAGAACCTATATACCAAATTTGGTTGAAATCGGACTTTTCGTTTAAAAGTTATCTTGATAATAGTCACATATGTATAGTCGCCATTTTGAATGTTCGCCATTTTTGTAACACGAAAAATCTGAGATGGCCTCATATCTAAATTTGAACCTTTGTATGTGCAGTATATGTGGTCCAAATTATATGCTTCTACCATTAAATGCACAATAATTCTTATAATATTTGCACGAATCTGCCGCACATAGGTACATGTGAAGATAAGTTATGCATTTATTAAATGGTAATTAACATAACTAAAAAGTTCAAAATATTTCCTAAAAAATATTCTTACGCTCTTTTCAATGGTGCTATTGCCTTTTTGAAAAATTAATATATACAGGGTGAAATAATTGAAATAAAAACAACATATTTTTACATAAAAAACCAGGAAAAACACAACTTCTGGTAAACTGATTCTTCCGGTTCAAGAGCTCAATTTTACACATCAAAATAAAAACCTATATACCAAATTTGATTAAAATCGGACCTTTCTTTCAAAAGTTATCGTGCTATTAGTCACATATGTATAGTCGCCATTTTGAATGCGCGCCATTTTTGTAACAGGAAAAATCTGAGATGGCCTCCCATCTAAATTTGAACTTGAATCTAAATTTAAATCAAATGCACAATTCTGTGCTCAGTGCGTAAAGAGAGTTAAGTCATAAAACACTGTTTTGAGATAAACGCGTTTAAAGTTTGAAATAATATGTTCGAGTTATACCTTTGAAGTTTTTACAAGAATGTATCCCTCAAAATTCTTTTAAATACTTCGGATCAATTAAATATTTATTTCTCTTAAAAACATAATCAACAAATAATATAAACAAACCATATAATTATTATAAAAAAAATAATAAACTTTTTCTTACACGGACTTAACACATTTTGCACAAATATCATAAACTTAACACGCTTAACGCATAACTATAACAAAAAGCATAAAAAATAATATATTTAATAGTAATAATGGAGATTTTTAAGACCAAAGTAGCAGGTTTTAATAAATAATAATAGAAGAACATTTAGCAAGACAAAAACTTGTGTTTATTCATTACAAACCAAGTAAGGAAGTAATAATACAAATTAAGTAAAATAATACAAAAAATTAACAAAAACTGATATGGAAAACAAATCAATATTTTTTAAGTTTTATTATTTAATATTTACATTTTTTCCCTTCTTCCTGACAGTTGGTTTCGTGGATTTATTTTCTTCATTTTAAATATATATTTTCATATTTATTTATATTTTAACTGCCATTTTTTTCGCGGTTTTCACATTTACTTTCTTTTTTTGTTAACTATGTAGTTGCACTATATCTTCAGTTGCTTCATCAAGAATGTCATCAGTCTGATATTCTCTGATTCATTTGAGGTTCTTCTTTATAGAATTGGTGAAATACTGGTGAAATGTATGGAAGCAGGTTGAGGAGGTCCTTTTTTTTCTTCGGTATATAATTTTGTCCTGGATAACGTAAACCAGGGTCCATCTTGCTAATGGTTTCTTTGCCTCTTATTTTGAAACTAATGCATTGAAACGGTTAATTAAGGTCTAAGGTATTCTTATAGTAAATTAGTTCAGGCTCGTTTTTAACAAAATTCAGCCACTGTACATCTCATACTGCTTTTAACAAAATTAAAAGGGTTTTTCTTACCAGTGCTTTGTATAAGTTCGTCCCAATCATGAGGATGGTGGAACGTCCAGCAAAAGCTGTTTTATTTTTTTCAATAAGGACGTGTGATGTATCACACTCAAGGTCCGTGTGGCCAGGTACTAAAAAATTTATGATTAATCGCTTCCAAGTTAGGAGAATTTTGCAGGGCTACCATACACATAGCTGGTACATGAGTATTCTTGTTTTGACCACCACATATATCTGAGTACCTATATGATCAAACTTTTCACAACAGGCTTTAAAGCTTTAGAAATAAATTTGTATACACATGAGCCACCTTCATTAGCACCTCTCCCAGCTATTCCTTCATGCCAAAGGTAACAGTAAATTGTGCCATCACTGCAGTCGTAGACTGTTAGGTTAAAAGTCCAAAGTTGGCGTTTGTAGAAGGCCAGAGAACTATGCACGAGTGGAGTGGGAAGGCATTGCTGCATGTCAAGTGTCACAATTTTGGTTGAATCGTTAACTTTTGAATTTTCTTTGTATATCTTTTAGACGCATACGCATACTCCGCGTTATCAAGGTGGTGATTTTTTTGTTTTAAAAACTCCTGGTTTTCACTCTCAGAACATATTTTAAGTTGCATGTCTAGCCTATCAGATTTTGAACAGGTGTATAATTTAGGCTTTTTAATTTTAAAATTTAAGTTGTGGAACTCCTCACAAAACTTGCTATAGCTTACAGGTTTTAAACTGTTTTCAGATAGGGTACGCTTGTGTTCTTCATATTATAGTGTCACTATCGCCAAATGTGGAGAAACACACTTTTTCCACAATGTTGTCTGGAGTAGTGGCTTTCATAAGCTGGGATTCCAATTAAAAATTCCTTTTTTCTTCAGTTATATTTTTTTCTAAAATTTCCTCTTTCATCCGGTTGTATTGTGCCCGAAGAAGATGATCTCTTCTTTTGAATAATTGTTTGTAGGTATCTCCGACTTTCTCCAAATACTTTTGGTAAAAAAGACAAATCAGCTTTAAAGGCGCGGCTTACAGAGAGTCAACGTAATAGCTTATTAATGTACAGTGTGTTAAGTCGCAAAAATTGTGGGACTTAACACACTAAGTCTTTCTGTTTCTTAAATAATGTTTAGTGTAAAGAGTGATATGTCTAAGTTCGGGACTTAACACGCTTTACACAGTTAGTATTGATTGTTTTTCATTTGTGTAAAATGAATATCTCAGTTTAGGAATGGAATTAGACTTGACGAATTATATACACACACATAGATATCAAATTCTAATTTACAGATAGTGCATTTGCCAATTTCGACCATTTTTGGACTTAACTCACTTTACGCACAGAGCACAGAATTGTTTCACATATCGGCTGCTCTATTACTTTTCGAGTTATATGCAAAAAAACCGCCTGAAGACGTGTTTTTTTTTTTTTTGTTCAATAATGAACATATTTACTCGCAAATAACTCGAAACTCAAATAAACTTAGAGAAAACATGCTTTAGATTAAAAGTTGCTTAGAATTATTCAGTTTATTTATTTCCGGACTTATTTTGAATGTTTATTTTTTTCCCCGAGAAGGGGTGAAAATCACCCCCATGGCAAAAGCACACATCGGCACAATATCACTTTTCTTCTTTGACTTGTTAGCTATGTGTGTGTGTGTCAAATTTCATGTCAATCTAAGCGATTATTTAAAATTTATAGGTTTTGCAAAATCTTAATGTCAAGGAACGTAATATTTACTGCTCGTTTAAAATAGTCCAGAGAAATAAGGATTTTCTCAGGACACTCAAATATCCAGCTGACTACCATTTTAGTGCTTGTAGACTGTAGACCTATAGAAAGAAAGCCCACCTATTTCCTGCCTAGAGTTCGCGTCCGTTTTTTATTATTAACAATTTAGTGTAAAAAACGTGATTTTTTCGATCTTTTGTACCTCATTAAAAAGCTAAATAGTTGACATAAAATTTAAAAAAATTATTTTTTAGAACATTGAAAAAGCTTCAAAATGCTGATTTTTAAATGTTACAAAGTCAATTTGTTGCTTTGGAACTTGTAAAATAAATGAAAATCGATATTTGTTTATAACTTTTACTAAATTTAACTTAAAATTTAGGGTTTCACCGAAAGTGGTATATGTATTGGAGTGATTAACGGATCCTCAGAATTTGAGAGCGATCCATTTATTAGTTTAAAAGTTATTCTATTTGTTTATACCAGATACCTTTGTTTTGCAATAACATAAGATGGACAATAATAAAGATAGGGCAATTCTGCGTATGCCAAATGAAAGTAGAAGAGCAATACTATTAAAATGTATTAAAAAAAGATAAAAAATTATTTAATATAGTCAAAAATCTTAATGGCAAAGTTTTGAAATTTTGTAGTTTATAAACATTTAGAATAACTTTAAAAATATTGTCCGTAGAAAAATCTTTTTATGCATTCGGAAAGCTAGTATTTTAATACGAATTTTCAAATAAAAAAATTTTGCTGAGATTCATTTGGGTCAAAGTTAGCCATGTATTTTTTAAATTCACGGCTAATTTGTTTATAATAATTCAGGAATCTCATTTATGCTATTTTAAAGAATGGAATTTGTATTTTTTGTTAAAAAGTTTTCACAGACATTGTACCTTCACAGGACGCTCTACAAAGTTTCAAACATGTAGTTCAAATGGTTACTAGGGGAAACCTACTCGGTGGAGTTCAAACACCGAAAAAGCCATTTCAGACTATGTACATAATACAATTTTCTGTATCTCCGGATCTATTCAATGAATTTTGATCTTTCTTTTTTTAATTTGTTTGTAATTTCTAGGTACTGCACAAATATGCAATTTGTTTATACATTTATTGATTATTAAACAGTCTAATTTGTTTAAACAATTCTTGAAAAAATAATTTTTCTACAAAAATCTATTTTTAATCACAATATCATTAATAATCATAAAAAAAGTTAAAGTACACTTTAATAAATAGATTATTTTTATTAAATAATTATTTACTGAAGATAATTTATTTATTGAAGTATACCTTAACTTTTTTATGATCATTTGTGATACTATGATTAAAAAATAGATTTTAGGAAAAAAATTATTATGTCAAGAATTATCTAAACAAATTAGACTGTTTATTAATTAATAAATTTATAAACAAGTTGCATATTTGTAATGTACATAAAAAGTACATACAAATTAAAAAAAGAAAGATCAAAATCCATTAAGTATTTCGCGAGATATAGAAAATGATAGTAGTTTTAAGTTGCTTTTTTAGTTTTTGGACTCGTGCATTTGTCGGCTCCCAGCCCCCCTTCACTTACCACGACTAGTCACCATTTGAACTACATTTTTAAAAACTCGTGTAAAATACCAGCTTTTCGAATATATAAAAAGATTTTTTCTACGGACAATATTTAGGTTATTCTGTGGTTATATACTACCAAATTTAAAAAATTTGGCATTAGGATTTTTAACTATATTAGATCATTTTTTATCATTTTATAATACATTTTGATAGTACATACCACTTTTCTACTTTCATTTGGCATACGCAGAATTGCCATATCTTCATTATTTTCTGTCTTATGTTATTGCAAAATAAAGGTCTCTGGGATAAACAAATAGAATAACTTTTAAACTAATTAATGGATCGGTCTCAAATTTTGAGGGATTGTAAGTACCCCACTGCCCAATTGTGTCTGAAACACTAAAAGTTCTAAGTTAGTTTTAGTAAAAGTTGTTACATTAACAAATAACGATTTTCACTTATTGTGCAGTTTGCGAAGCAACAAATTAACTTTATCTACTCTATGTAATATTATGTATAAGTTTTTAGTTTGCGAAAACTGTCATTATAGATAGCAGTGCGTGAAGGGTTTAAAGTGTGCGTGAAGTAACAATGTATTTTAAATGGGATTTACTTTTTCGAACACTTTCAATGGGTTTTTTGGTACACTTTCATCTAATCAAATATCCTTAACTTTCGCGTTGTCATGGTGATGACAATATGAGCAATGATTTACAACAAAATTTTTGATAGTTTTGTGGTTTGAAAGTAGTTAGGATTTTTAAACGTCAAAGTGCTAAAAATTGTAGAATAGAACTGAATTGCAGTGACGAATAGTTACAGTTTTTTTATTTGTTTATCGTAGATAAAATATTGTATGAAACTGTGCGTCAAGTACTTTTTGCGAACTTAGGCGATGTATAGCACTCGCTCCGTTATCGCTCGTGCTCTAAAAATCGCGTGCGTTCGCAAAAAGCATACTTCACGAACTGTTTCATAAATAACTATTTTAAGTTTCAAAAATCGGCATTTTGAAGGTTTTTCAATGTTCTAAAAAATTAAATTTTGTCATTTTTTGTCAACTATTTAGCTTTTTAATGAAGTGCAAAAACTTTAAAAAATCAAATTTTTTGCACCAACTTGTTAATAATTAAAAAACGGACGCGCACTCTAGACAGAAAACAGGTAGGTTTGCATACTATAGGTCTACAATATATAACTAAAAAAGTTGTAAGCTACCTGGATATTTCAGTGTCCCGAACATAGTCTATTTCTTGCTTATTTCCCTGGAGTAAAATAAAGGACACCGCACACATCTTACGGAAAATATAATGTCACTCAAATGAATTAAAATTTGCACGAATAGATGCGTCCTGAAATTTCAATAATGTGATACCATTGCGCCAACTCCGTATTTTGATTAACAGGAGCGTAAATTGATAAAAATAAAGAATGTACGTGTGTTAAAGAGAGAAAAAAGATCTTGTAATTCGCTTACTCTATAAATCTTTCTGAGAGATTAAGGCAATGGCGTACTCTTATCTTTTCCTATTATTATTGATAATGAAGTAAGTATAATTTGGTTAGTTGTACCGCCTCTAATCGGCTTAAGCTAGTGATGAATAGACTGTTTTTAATAGCCTCTAGACTAATTACTAATTTATTATTATTAATTAATTAATAATTGTGTAAATCACGACATCTTGATTACAAAACTAAATTTCTATGGAATTCGAGGTATTTCTTTAAATTGGTTCCAATCCTACTTGAATAATAGGAAACAACTAGTTAGAGCAAATGATACTGACTCTATAGTCTCAAATACATTGTATGTGGAGTACCACAAGGTTCAGTATTGCTTATTCCTTATCTTTATAAATGACATCAATAATTTAAAAATCGATGGGAAAATTTTTCTTTTTGCTGATAATACCAGTATCACTTGGAGCAACTTAACTATTGCATCTCTTCATGAAACTATAACTTCGGATCTACTGACGATAAAGACCTGGTCTGACTCTAATTTACTCTCTTTTAACGTAAATAAAACAGTAGCATTATCCTATAAAGGAGCTCTTCAACCTTTGCCTCTTAATAACAGCCAAATCAGTACCGTTGATTCTGTAAAATTTCTTGGTATTTTTTTAGACAGCAACCTCAAATTGACCCTTCATATCGATTCGTTAAGTAAGAAACTCACCTCAGCTTGCTATGCAATACGATCTGTCTCAAGGAAACTCAATGTAGCATCTTCTAAAATAACATATTTTTCGTTTTTCGAGTCTCATCTTCGATATGGTCTTCCTTTTTGGGGTTCTAGTACAGCTGCTCAATTGGATGTTATTTTTAAATTACAAAAAAGAGCAATAAGATATCTGTTTGGCCTCAGAAGATCTACACATTGCAGAAGTTACTTCAGAGATCACGGAATTTTAACACTTCCATCTTTATATATTCTAGAAACGATTTGTTTAATTCGTAAACACCTTCATGCCTTTCCAGTAAGGCCCAAACATCTTTACTCCACCAGAAATTCAATTGTTGACATTTATTTACCGATTCTATCCACTGAGTTAGTAAAGAAATCTATATTATATTCCGCAAAGAAACTATACAACCATCTCCCGTTACAACTTAAATCTGCAACATCTTTCCCAAAGTTCCGTAAAATGACAAAAGCCTATCTATCTAAAAGACCAGACTATTCAATAAAAGAATTTCTTAATGAATAACTAAGAAAATTGGGTTTCATACGCAGTAGCATAAACTTGTCAGTTCCTTATGTATTTTATTTTATTTGTTGTAAGTATGTTCAATTTGCAATTTATATAAATTTTGCAATAAATTGTTTTGGTCTTGGCTTTTATGTCTTATATTATACTGTACATATATTGACGATTTATCTAATTTTAGTAAATTGTAGTTGTTATTTGTTATTGATATTATGTTTTCTTTTGACTGTATGCTTTGTCCATAAAATTGTAAAAATTTTCAGTGACAATAAAGCATATTTCTATTCTATTCTATTCTATAATTTTATTTATGAATGCCAGTTTTATGGACTTCAAAATGCGATTTCGATAAACTTTAATTACACTTAACCCCCTAGTTAAGCAAAATTCAGAGTTGGCGCAATGGTATCAAATTATTGAAATTTCAGGACGCATTTATTCATGTAAATTTTATTGAATTTGAGTGACATTATATTTTCCATAAGATGTGTGTGGTATCCTTTAGCTTTAAAAGTTGAAATAATATGGCTTTTTTTTAAATATTTCTTTAAATCAATAAGCATCAAGATTTCTTTATTCAAAGCTATGCATGATTGTATGTCATAATTTCTAAACTTGACAGAAATACGAACATGAAAGTACACAAAAATATTTATCCAATAAAATATAAAGGACACGCGAATAGATTGGGGATTCAGTATAAATGGTAGGCGAGCAAAGTATGCTAAACGTGCAGTCACTCGAGCGCTTTGGGGACCTATTGGGTTGTGAAGAGTAGGTCCTAAAACCAAAAAAAGTTAAGTAAAGTTTTCCATTTTAGTGGGGACTTGTCCATTTTTAATTTAATTTTCCATTTCCAACAATCGTTTTTTGAGATTATAGGGCGCTCGCCATCTATCCATAATTCGAAAAAATATCTCGAATAAAAGTTACTTATTTTTACGTAAGGAATCCAAATCTGCAATAAAAAATGAGGGCTCCTATTTAAGATTTTAAAGTAACCCCCCACCCCACGTCCGTATGGAGTCGTGTTTGTGCCATTCGATAGATTTTTCAAAAATATTGAATAAGTGTGTTTTTCAGTTTTTCGATCTGATGTTCATTTCGCGAAATATCGCGGGATTCGTATTTAAAATATTAAAGTTACCCCCCACCTTTCTCCGTGGGAAGTCGTGTTTGGTATCATTCGATAGATTTTTCAAAGATATTGAGTGCGTCTTTTTTAGTTTTTCGATCTGTCATTCATTTCGCGAAATATTCGCTTGTTTCTTGTGAAACTTTACGACTCACCCGATTTCCTTACGCCCGGTTCAAACCGTCAGATTTTTTAAATATACACTATTTTGCATGTACTTAACTTACCTTATCTTAATCTGACGATTTCGAGTTTTTCTAAGGATAGATTTTTTTTCGGCCCACCCTTAACGAACTCCCTGGCATTAAGAGCCAATATTTGGTAGAGGTACATTTACAAGGTACAAGGTTTCTCCCCATATGATAATCTGACGCGCTCGAGTAACTGCAAAGATCCCCGCTTGGGCTCCCCTACCAAAATCGGTTGCTTGAGATTGCCGCTTCGAGTAGAATAAAATGAGTTTCATTGCCAACAGAATGCTATCCGTATTAATAAATGTATTTGGAGAAAAATAATATATTAATGGTAAATACGATGTTCCTAATTAGCTAATCCCATACCAAGGTAAATCCACCCTTTATGGAAAGTCCCCACCCAATTAAATGGAAAATTAAATTAAAAAATGGAAAGTCCCCACTTAAATGGAAAATTTTATTTAACTGTTTTTGGTCTTAGGACCTAATCTTCACAACCCAATAGGTCCCCATAACGCTCGAGTGACTGCACATTTAGCATACTTTCCTCCCCTACTACTATCCATAGTATGTCGAAGTCAAAATCTATGAAGACGTATCTGTATTACTTCTTTTAAATTATGAATTTATCAGTAAATATCTTCATTTTACCGACATTTTTGCATAAATTAATTTTCGAATTATTCTTTAATAGCATCTTATTTTATATATTGTTTTTTTAACAAGAAGAGACGTTAATTGTAAAACCGATCAATAAAAACTTGTTTGTTTCCTTATAGAGAATTGTCGGTTGATCTTATCTTAAACTTCACACATAGAAATTACAGGCTACAGAATAATTAATTACCTTAATCCAACTATAAACTTCGAAACAATGTCTTTTTCCTAGTCAAGATATACCCACATAGCCAAAAGATCAAAAGACAGCTTAATAACTTCTTCGCGTCAGGTCTAACCCAGTGACCTCCATATTATTGGAATTAATATGGAAATTTTACTTTTCAAGAAGCCACACTACTTAGAGATTCCGAGAAGTGAGATATGGCTGTAAATGACATAATTACACGGTTCTTTTCGTTCGCTGTCGGACCTTTTGTTATTTCTCATACTTTGAAGACATTGTGTTAATAGAAAATTTTGATATTCTGTTTTAGTGCAGTCAGTAGAGTTTTTATTTACAAAAAAAAATCAAACAAGATAGAATTCTTTATTATATCTTTAAAAAATGTATAACAAACAACATAGGTATCAAAAAGTTCTACTCCAAAATAAATGCTTAATTTTTTATTAAACAAATGAACGGCGAAATTAATAGATTTCTGAAATGCCTACAAAAATATAAATTTTTGAAGAAAAAAAACTTACTTGACCATTGAAAAATTCAGAAAGTTTGACACAAAAAACCTTGTATAAAGATTTTTCTAAAATTAAATCTAAAGCTTCTAAAATTTTTTATTTTTAACGCTCGAGTCACCCCTCTCACAAACATTGGCGCAGTGTATTACAGCGTTCGTCGGAGCGTGCGATTGGGTTAATTTACTATAACTTTTTAACTAATTGATTAAACGAAATTTTACATATTGGAAATGAAAAAAGAACATTAAAGCTATCTTATAGTTATAATACAAAGAAAAAAAAATATGTGCGTAAGTACTTACAATTGTAGAGACCAAGTCTCTACAACGCTATGAATGAGTTAGGAATTCCAAAAAAACTCATATGCCTGATAAAAGTGACAATGGCGAAGATGATATCAGCAGTAAAAATTCAAAACGACTCATCAACCCCATTTGAAATACATAGGGGTTGAGGCAGGGAGATGCGCTGGCGTGTCAACTTTTTAATGTAACATTAGAAAAAGTCATACGAGACGCTAATATAGATAGCAGGCGAACAATATTCATTAGATCTGTCCAAATTCTAGCATATGCAGACGACGTGGACATTATAACAAGAACCAGAGCGAGAACTGTGGAAATCCTAACCGAGCTAGTAGCAGCAGCAGAACAAATGGGTTTACATATAAATCGAAATAAAACAAAATTCATGGCGACTAACTCAAACACAAGAGCTGGAGATGTTGACGCAGATCTAATCATCAATGACCAATTTTAACTATTTATAATGCGAAATAAGCCAGAATATTATTAAAAAATGATTTTTTTATTAACGTTTCGACGCCCAAATCGGGTACCGTTGTCAAAATACAAAATACTACTAACATAAACAAAAATGTTGTTGCTTAGTAAAAAAATTCTTCTAATTTATTTAATTTGACTCATTTATATCGGCAATTCAGATACATATGATACATTTTAAAGTAGAAGACTTTAAAATGATATTGCCAATATTTATGAGTTGCGTTCCTGGGACGACTTTACTGAAAGATAGTTCATTCGATTACATGAAATCAACCCCAACTCAAGAATATCCGTCACAAAAAAATCATAGCATGTGATCTGTCTTTAAAAAGACAAACCACATGCAACGGTGACATTAAAATTCTCGCGTTAGAGATCTCATAGTAAATCACGAGGGAAAACCAGGAAAAACCTCGTGATACTATCCCGACATCGTAAGTATTTGGTCTTACATTTAATTTACTCTCAAAATTAATACCAAATTCTGACTTTACTATAATTTTGTTTAAATTATAAATAATGTCAATAATACATGGATATATAAGTAATAATATATAATATATGTTTTTTTTTGTAAATTTATATATTTTTTTTTGGAACAATAAACGTCTTATTATTATTATTATAATAATAATACTAAATGTGCATCTAAATACTAAAATACATTTATTTACAAATGTGCCATTAGATAAAACTTTAAACATAATCAAAACGAAATTAGAGGATGATGATACATTGACAACTAGGACACGACTAAATATATCAGCTATAATGGAGTAATTGACATTATGTACTAATAATACCTATTTTCAACTAAATAATGAATTTTATAAACAAAATTTTGGTCTAGCAATGGGCTCCTCTTTATCTCCATTATTGGCTAATATATTTATGGAGGATTTCGAAACTAATATCATTTCTAAACAAAATTTAACACCCACTGTATGGTGGAGATATGTAGATGATGTGTTTTCAATATGGCCTCATAGATCAGAATTGTTGGATACATTCCTGAATATTATAAAGGATCAAGAAGAGACAATAAAATTTACAATGGAAAAGGAATATAATAACGCCCTGCCTTTCCTCGATGTTTTAGTCTCAAAGAAGGATACTGGATATGAGACTCAAGTGTATAGAAAACCAACACATACCAACAGATATCTCAATTACAAATCAAATCACAACATCAACGTTAAAAAGGGCATCATAAAATCCTTACATGATAGAGCCAAAATTACTTGTTCTAACGAAAATTCATTTTTAGAAGAAAAACAATTCTTAACATCTGTTTTATTAAAAAATGATTATCCTTTATCGTTTATAAATAAGGAATTGTCAAGATTGGATCGAATGGAACAGAACAACATAGAACGGGATCCTACAACATTCACAAGAAATAATACGAGGAAAATATCAATACCATACATAAAAGGACTATCCGAGAAACTTAAAACAATAGGAAATAAATTCAACATTTCAACAACATTCAAAACAACCAACACATTGATCTATTTTATCTGAAACTAAACCTAACAATGAACAAGAAAGGACAAAGAATTGTATTTATAAAATACCTTGTGAATGCGAACAGTTTTATATAGGTGAAACATCAAGACCATTAAACGTTAGAATAAGTGAACATCAATCTTATATTAAAAATAGAGAATTTGATAGATCTCAAATATGTCAACACGCATGGGATAATAAACATAGAGTTCAGTGGAGAGATTCAAGTATAGTCCTGAAAGAAACAGATAGTAAAAAGAGAAAAATCAAAGAAGCGGCTCTAATTATGCTAAACGAAACCAATTGTGTCGCAAATTCCTCGGTGGAATGCAGTAGGATGTGGATACCCATACTGAAAGAGGAAGTCAATAGAAAGAAAATACCACAATTAGTAAGTCAATAGTCGAGTTAGTACATATTTTATATTTAGTATTATTATTATTACGTATATATCCATGTATTATTGACATTATTTATAATTTAAACAAAATTATAGTAAAGTCAGAATTTGGTATTAATTTTGAGAGTAAATTAAATGTAAGACCAAATACTTACGATGTCGGGATAGTATCACGAGGTTTTTCCTGGTTTTCCCTCGTGATTTACTATGAGATCTCTAACGCGAGAATTTTAATGTCACCGTTGCATGTGGTTTGTCTTTTTAAAGACAGATCACATGCTATGATTTTTTTGTGACGGATATTCTTGAGTTGGGGTTGATTTCATGTAATCGAATGAACTATCTTTCAGCAAAGTCGTCCCAGGAACGCAACTCATAAATATTGGCAATATCATTTTAAAGTCTTCTACTTTAAAATGTATCATATGTATCTGAATTGCCGATATAAATGAGTCAAATTAAATAAATTAGAAGAATTTTTTTACTAAGCAACAACATTTTTGTTTATGTTAGTAGTATTTTGTATTTTGACAACGGCACCCGATTTGGGCGTCGAAACGTTAATAAAAAATCATTTTTTAATAATATTGTGGCTTATTTCCCATTATAAATAGTTAAAATTGTAAAAATGCCACAAGAAAATAGCTTCAGAACAACATCAATGACCAAAACTTCGAAGCGGTCAAAGAGTTCATATATCTAGGGACATCGGTTAACCCCAATAATAACACATCAGAGGAAATAAAAAGACGAATAATAATTGCAAACAGGTGTTATCATAGTCTATCAAAGTACTTAGCTAACAAACGTCTGTCTTAAAAAACTCGTATAAGGCTGTATAGAACATTGATAGTCCCCGTTCTCACATATGGATCAGAGGCATGGACGCTAACTAAAACAGATGAATCCGCTCTGTCGATTTTTGAAAGAAAGGTGCTACGTAAAGGCGGAAATACATATCCGCGCCGCGAACTCCGCGCCGTGTGTGCGCCGCGCGTTCGTGGCGCGGTTATTGTTCGTTAAAATTTTTCATTTTGACGATCCAGATGAAGCTTACGAACGTTTAGTAATTGTAGATAATCATGTCTCTGTCCTGTACTTCTACTACATCTTATTTTGGTATTGTTCTGAAACTATTTTCTTGTGTCATCTTATGCAATTTACTATTTTATGTGGAATAAGCCACAGTTTGGGAACATTTCGGGAACTACCGTTTTCGCTTCCTGGCAACACAAATATAATGGTAGGGGAGCCCAAGCGGGGATTTTTGCAGTTACTCGAGCGCGTCAGATTATCATATGGGGAGAAACGTGGTACCCTGCAGATGTACCTCCACCATATATTGGCTCTTAACACAGGGAAGTTCGTTCAGGGGGACCCGAAAAAAAATCTATCCTTAAAATATTCGAAATTGTCAGATTAAGATAAGGTAAGTTAAGTACATGCAAAAGAGTCTATATTTAAAAAATATGACGATTTGAGCGGGGCGTACGGAAATGGGAGAGTCAAAAAGTTTCACAAAAAAAAAGCGAATATTTCGCGAAATGAACGTCAGATTGAAAAACTAAAAACTACGTGTTCAATATTTTTCAAAAATCTATCGAAAAATACCAAACTTGACCCCCCACGGAGAGGGGTGGGGGGTAAATTTAAAATTTTAAATACAAATCCCGCGATCTTTCGCAAAATAAACATCATATCGAAAAACTGCAAAATACACTTTATCAATGTTTTTGAAAAATCTATCGAACGGTTCCAAACACGACCCCCCACGGAGGTGAGGTGGGGGGTTACTTTAAAATCTTAAATGGTAGACCCCGTTTCTTATTGCAGATTTGGATTGTTTGTATAAAAATAAACAACTTTTATTCGAAACATTTTTTTGAATTATGGATAGATGGCGCTATAATCGGAAAAAAGATTGTTGGAAATGGAAAATTAAATTAAAAAATGGGAAGTCCCCACTAAAATGGAAAATTTTACTTAACTTTTTTGGTTTTAGGACCTAATAATCACAACCCAATAGGTCGCCAAAGCGCTCGAGCACATTTAGCATACTTTGCTCCGCTACCATAATATATCTGCTTGTTCCTACAACCAGAAACAAAATTAGAGAACTATAGGTACTTCCAAGTCATGCGATAACTTTTTCGTTTTCCGGTGACACAATTGTAATGTATCTGCTTGTTTCAACTGCGTAGCTTCACTAGAAACGAAATTAGAGAACTATAGGTTCTTCCAAGCCCTGTGTTAACTTTTTCGCTTTCCGGTGACCCAATTATAATATATCTGCTTGTTCCAACTCAGTTGCTTCACCAGAAGCGAAGTTAGGAAACTATAGGCTCTTCCAAGATGTGCGTTACCTTTTTCGCTTTCCGACGACACAATTATAACATATCTACTTGTTCCAACTCCGTTGCTTCACCAGAAGCGAAGTTAGGAAACTATAGGCTCTTCCAAGTTGTGCGTTACCTTTTTCGTTTTCCGGTGACCCAATTATAATATATATGCTTGTTCCAACTACGTTGCTTCACCAGAAGCGAAGTTAGAAAACTATTGGGTCTTCCAAGTTGTGCGTTACCTTTTTGGCTTTCCGGTGACCCAATTATAATATATCTGCTTGTTCCAACTCCGTTGCTTCACCAGAAGCGAAGTTAGAAAACTATTGGGTCTTCCAAGTTGTGCGTTACCTTTTTGGCTTTCCGGTGACCCAATTATAATATATCTGCTTGTTCCAACTCTGTTGCTTCACCAGAAGCGAAGTTAGGAAACTATAGGCTCTTCCAAGATGTACGTTACCTTTTTCGCTTTCCGACGACACAATTGTAACATATCTACTTGTTCCAACTCCGTTGCTTCACCAGAAGCGAAGTTAGGAAACTATAGGCTCTTCCAAGTTGTGCGTTACCTTTTTCGTTTTCCGGTGACCCAATTATAATATATATGCTTGTTCCAACTACGTTGCTTCACCAGAAGCGAAGTTAGAAAACTATTGGGTCTTCCAAGTTGTGCGTTACCTTTTTGGCTTTCCGGTGACCCAATTATAATATATCTGCTTGTTCCAACTCCGTTGCTTCACCAGAAGCGAAGTTAGAAAACTACTGGGTCTTCCAAGTTGTGCGTTAGCTTTTTGGCTTTCCGGTGACCCAATTATAATATATCTGCTTGTTCCAACTCAGTTGCTTCACCAGAAGCGAAGTTAGGAAACTATAAGCTCTTCCAAGATGTGCGTTACCTTTTTCGCTTTCCGACGACACAATTATAACATATCTACTTGTTCCAACTCCGTTGCTTCACCAGAAGAGAAGTTAGGAAACTATAGGCTCTTCCAAGTTGTGCGTGACCTATTTCGTTTTCCGGTGACCCAATTATAATATATATGCTTGTTCCAACTCCGTTGCTTCACAGAAGCGAAGTTAGAAAACTATTGGGTCTTCCAAGTTGTGCGTTACTTTTTTGGCTTTCCGGTGACCCAATTATAATATATCTGCTTGTTCCAACTCTGTTGCTTCACCAGAAGCGAAGTTAGAAAACTATTGGGTCTTCCAAGTTGTGCCTTACCTTTTTCGCTTTCCGGTGACACAATTATAATATATCCGCTTGTTTCAACTGCGTTGCTTCTTCAGACACGAAGTTAGAAAACTATAGGTTCTCCAAGTCGTGCGTTACCTATTTCGCTTTCCGGTGACACATAATATATATCTGCTTATGAATGTTTTTTTGATATTGATAACTATTTCCGAAGTGAAAGTCGAAAGGTCAAGTAAACTTGATTTCAAACTCGAATTGTGGCTTATGCCCAAATAAAATAATAAATCTTATTTTTAATACATGTTATTTTTAGTACAACAATGAACTAACATTTTTTAAAAAGGTCCGCATTTACATTTTTTTATTTCAGCTTCTATTTCCGTTCAGATCGGATTTAAATCAGTTGTTTCTTTAAATTAAATGGTTCTTTATTGAGGATCCCACAATAATGATTTTCCACGGTAAACATCAATTTCCTTCCGACAGTTCCGACCATTCCATTACTAACAAATATTCAACTCATGCGCGCCAAAACCAACAAACCACTCGCAAACCCGCCCAAATACGTATTGCGAACCATCAAAGCGTTTGTTGAAAAACCGACAGAATTTAGATCGTGGTGCGCCGTGTGCGTGCCGTTTGTGCGTCACTTGAAAACACGTACTAATCTGACGAATACGCTGCGCGCGAGCGGCTCGCACACCGAGCAGAGCGCATATGTATCTCCGCCTTTAGATATTCGGAGCGGTCTGTGAGAACGGAATATGGAGGCGTAGATATAACTTTGAACTGCAGAATATCTACAAGCATACGTTTGGTGGAAAAATATTATCACTATAATTAAGCGAAACCGCCTGCAGTGGGCAGGACATGTAGCCCGGGCCCCTGAATCGAACATGATAAAAAAGATTCTAACAGCGCAACCCGTGGGAATGAGAAGACGGGGTAGACCAAAGCTGAGGTGGATGGATGGGGTAACACAGGATGCCGAGAAGATCGGAGTCGGCAACTGGAAAATGCAAGCAAGGGACAGAACAGAATGGCGTAGAAAGCTTGAGAAGGTCGAGGCCCTCTAAGGGCTGTAGCACCAAGATGATGATGAAGTACTTACAGTGTGGGCGAAAAGTGGGACTTGCATGAATTTTTTTAAAAATGATTTAAACATGTGTTAGTAATACAATTATACTTATAAAATTCTCAAATTTACACAACTTACTTTCCAAACATCGTCCTAAACCATGTTGCATTTAAAAAAATCCCAAAAATTTAACCAAAATTATACGAAGCGACGTCTCAAAAATGTATGTAATTTTTGAAAACTTCGTAGTTTTACAGAATTACTACCAATTTAGAAATATACATATTACTCAAGTTTAAACAGATATATGTATTATAATTTTATAGGTGTTTTTAAAGCTTATGATGTAGTCTTTAAAATGCTCTAAATTATTTTACTTTAAAAATGACGTAAACAACTTTTTGAGAAAATTAAGAAAGAAAAAAGATGTAATACAAAAACCAAAAAATATCAGTCATCAAAAGTAGTCACAACTTTTTTCTGTACAACTAACCTAAAATACATTTATTATCATGCTTAAAAAATAAAAAATGTTAAAAAAATAAATTTTCGAACTGTTGTACAGTAGTGATGTTGTTACGAATACCGAAAGTAACCATTACCATACAGAGAGGCAAATCGTTACTTTGATTACTTTGATTGCTCTGATTACTCCGTACCAATCGTATCAGAGAGAGTACCTATTTTAGTATTGTATCTACAATCGGTTGATATCGGAATCGGACCGCTATTCCACGAGTATTCGGTATCAGTACAGTTAACTAAAATTTTATATATGAAGGGCGAAGCGAAGGCTATAAAGAGTTTAAAGGATTACTGGGCGCCGAGTAGTAGCTGGAACAGAGGGAGGTAAATCATTTAACAAATTATGCACCCAAAAACAGATGTCTATACGATAAAATACGATTTGTCGAGGTAGATAATTTACAGATGTTTGTTCCTTTGAAAATAAAAATGCAACACATTAGATTTTAATAATAAATACACACTATTCTTATCAGACCTAGAAAAAAAAATACCTAGCTTAGATTGACCGGAAAAATGTAGAAATGATAATATTTCTAGACTATGATCATCAACTTTAATTTTACATGTAGGTAGGGCATTTAACACTAAAAACACAGGAATAAATCTATCTTTAAATATAGTAGGTACCTAGAGACTTGCAACTTTTTGCATGGTATTTAGGATTAGGATGACTAAAAAGTACGACAATAGAAAAATGGGTGGAAATGTTTTATTACATTTTAAAGTGTATAGAACGCATCGAAAAATGCATAAACATGTTAAAATCAGTATATTAAGGGCCAGATTTTCTTATTTCGGGGTATTTGGGGTCACTGAACACGAATATGCAATCAGAACCGACCTCCGAAGCACCTGGGTAACCAGGGTTACTGCCAAGGTACGTCATCTAGAGTTTCGAGGGTTTGTTTTTGGCACTTAATTGATGCAAACAGATTACTCGAGATTACTGATATTGTGGAGCAGCAATGACAGCACAATTAACAACATTAATTAACAAAATCATGAAACACAATAAAATACCGGAAGAATGGAGAACAAGCGAACTAATTCTACTATTCAAAAAGAAGATAAAAAGCAGCCAGAAAACTACAGAGGTATCAATGGACGGCCGGAGTGATGACGTAGAAGTGTCAATTTTTATTGACATATGTCTTGTCAGCTTTTTCCAAACCTTTCCAAACAAACGTTGTTTAGTGTGGCAAATTTGTATTCTTTATTATTTTTTCAGTTTTTACAGAGAATATTTCCGTTTTTTGCAATATGTAGATAAGTATTGTTATAGTTACTACAACAATTTTACAAGGTTGTGTAAATAATAAAGCATGATGTTTTATATAAATAGCAATAAAATATATGTATGGGTGAAGTAAGGTTAGAATTTATTTGATTTTTAGAAATTTTAGATTTTACATTTTATTTTATTTTTTGAGATTCGGTAAAACCATACTTTTCAACGTGTTTACAATCTTTGTTTGGAAAGTGATCATCATAACACTGAATATAGCCGCAGTTAGCCGTGACGTCACACTCCGGCCGTCTATTTGTTAAATACTACCCTAAAACTTACAACTAAATTTTTACAAGACCTAATGAATCAGAGTATGTGAGTTTGTGTATTTTCGTACTGGAAGATCGTATAACGATGCAATATTCGTCATAAAGCAATTTATTTAGAAATCACTAAAGTATGATAGACCAGCATTTTTATGTCTGATATACTTGAAGCATTTGTCAGAGTAGAGTTAAGACTCACAGATGTAATCCATCTTCTGTATAATAGAGAATTTCCTTTAGATATCATAAAATCTATTGAAATAATCTACCATAACAACAAAATGGAAGTCAGAATAGATGGACAACTTACAGAATCTATAGATATGGGCAGCGGAATAAGACAGGGAGACTATTGTGTTCTGTGCTCTTCAATTTAATCATGGATGAATGTTTATGTACTTTTGGATGCATTTGATACTGCAATTATGCATTACCACCCATTTTTCTATTCAAAACTTCTTCCTGTTTCACTACTTCCTTAAAAATCCAAAAATATAAAATAATATCTGCCCGGGCCAAACAATTAGTAGAATTTATAAAAAAATCGTTTTTAATTATTAATTAGTCTGGACAAAATGATGTCGGGCAACCCTTGTTTTTATTAATTTTTAACATAATAGATTACATATCATTTAATGTGTATCCATTGAATAGATCGGTGAAGGTCGTTGTTATATCGGATCTTATACGAAATACTGAGAAATTCGATTCTCCATATGATTACCGGTACTCAAATACAAAAGTAATCATAGTAATCAAAATATCCTACTAATACGAAATATGTAATGAGAAATTCGATTCTCCATATGACTACCGGTACTCAAATACAAAAGTAACAAAACTAATCAAAGTAACGAATACTGTAAATGATTACTTTATACAACAGTAACGATTTGTAACGATTACTCGAAAGTAACTATAATCAACATCACTATTATGTTGTACAGTATGTCTGTGTAACTTGGAACCTATTGAAAACTTTTCAACGAAAACTTTTCGTTTATAAATTCGCAAAAGTGTGTGTTATTGCGTTGCCGCTCCTGAAATATCTAGAGACCACCTAGCTATGGATTCCTATGTAGTTTTGTCTTATGAATCCAAATCTGAAAACGGCATTTCGCTATCTCTAACAATCTTCGAGATATCCCACCTCAAAGTTGTCATTGTGACGTCACAAGCCTCCTTTAAATTGTCATTTTCTTCCGACATAGAAACGTCAACTCTACTTTGTTTTCTTTTGACGCAACTAAACGTCAACATAAAATTGAAATGTCAGATAAACAAATTTTATTTATTTATGTTAATGTAATGTTAAATTACATGTTAAATTTTCAAGGAAAACTGTTTATTTTGTAAGATGAAGTGGGAAGGGTGGGAAAACCTCTCAGTACGGATCAATTGGGATATGGAGAACAAGCCTACGTTCTTTCCGATGAGGCTCCAATAAGAGCCGAAAATCGCGATTCAAGGGACTGGACTGCACTCCGTATTCTAATTGAAAAGTAAGATTGTTTTGCCTTCGCATTGCAACTGAATTAAAAATAAAATTTTTATTTTATTTTTATATTGGTCTTTACTCCTTCTAGTAACTAGGTCCATTTTCTGTTGGAATTTACCAGCTGAACAGACGGGGTCGTGAATTGTAAGTTTTTTGAATTTCCTCTTATCTTCTTCGCTTCAGCATCCATTTGGCTTGCAAATTTTAGAAGCCTTGGAGGTGTTACCAAGGAAATGGACCAATAAGTTTTCGATTTAAAAATCTTTTAGTAATATTTTAATATTTTCTAAATATTATTAATAATGCTATTAGGATCGAAAACTTCATCTTTTAATTGCCAGATGACGCTAGTCACCTAATATTTTCACTTCAGTTGCCATGGGTGGGAAAACCTCTCAGTACGGATCAATTGGGATATGGAGAACAAGCCTACGTTCTTTCCGATGAGGCTCCAATAAGAGCCGAAAATCGCGATTCAAGGGACTGGACTGCACTCCGTATTCTAATTGAAAAGTAAGATTGTTTGGCCTTCGCATTGCAACTGAATTAAAAAAAAAATTATTTTATTGTTTATTTTGTATTTATTTATTTTTATTAGATATCAAATCTATATTATACGAGGTATGTCAAAAAATATGAAGTTCGATCAAGATTAAAGTGTCTTTATTTTTCACAATATTGAAAAGTGTTATTATAAAAAGTTGTTTGGAGTTAAAAACTATGTTCTAATATGCAATTACTTGTACATCCTTCTAAAGATAAAAAAATATTTGAAAATTTTTCTCAAATTACGAATACCAATATCATTTTCATTCATAACTCTTTTATTATTAATTTTACGAAGAAAAGTTATTCTTCATAAAAAAATCTGCATGGTCTAAAATCTAAGATGCTATCATCATATATCAAATTTTATCAATTTTATTCGAGGTGTGTAAAAAAATATGAATTTCGCTCGAGAGTGGAATACCTTTATAGTTCACAATATTTAAATTAGGATATAATTGCATATTAAAACATAACATTTAATACTAAACAACTTTTCATAATAGAAATTTTCCATATTATGAATTTTACCAAAAAAATTCATTCTTCATAAACTGCTCTACATGGTATAAAATCTAAGACACAACCATCGGATATCAAATTTTATTAATTTTATATGAGGTAGGTATGTCAAAAAATATGAATTTCGCTCAAGAGCCTTTATATTTCACAATATCATTGTAAGAATCGACTGACACATCTTATTCATAGATTTCAAGTGAGCCTTTGACAGCATAACAAGACCCGACCTAATAGAAGACATGAAAAGCCTAGACCAGCGATACTCAAAGTGTGTTCCGCGGAACCCTAGGGTTCCGCGATACCCCTGTAGGGGTTCCGCGAGAATTTAGAAAAAAAAAATCAAAACACCTCTCTCTGGTCGACTTTTCTGACGCGGCATAGCACGATTCACGAGGCGTAGTCGAACCACAGGTCGAACTTAGTTGTCTCCTGTTGCCTCATACAATTTTACTAGCCTGTCACCGCCGATACACGACTTAGTGTGACCAAAGAATACCCCAACCAACTTGGTTGGTTGGGGCATTCTTTGGTGTGACTTAGTCCTTATTCAGTAGTCAGTCGACAATTAGGGTTCGGAGCGACCTGCTAGAAAAAAAGTGTTTATTTTTCTACTGCTGTATTCTGATTGTATCAATTTTGTACTTTTGTTATTTGTGATCGTACGTTATTTTGTGGTTTTTAATAATGAAGAATGGAACGTTGGCTTAAAGGCGTTAAACGTGATGCAACAACATCTTCTACCGAAGCCGAATGTTCGAAAGCAGTACGCGCGGAGTATACAGCAATTACCGGTCAAGACGATTATGCAACGACGTCAAGTTCCACGGTTTCAAAGGCGAAAAAGAGGAAATATGATGATAATAGATCCATGGCACCTGCCAAGTTGCGCCGACATTTAGAAACTGTACACCCCGATTCTAAAAACAAGAATAAATAATTTTTTATACGTAAAAAAGAACAGTTATTGGAAAGTCAAAAAACTATGGTGCATGTAACCCAAACTTTCAATGAAAAGGCCACAGAGGTATCATATTTAGTTAGCTATCGCATTGTACAAGCAGGTGAAGCGCACAATATCGCTGAGAATTTAATAAAACCATGTGTACATACATGTTAGACATAACAAAATGTATGCTCGATGAAAAATCTGCAAAGCATCTTTCTACTGTAAATACCGCTATCGAACGATACTGTTTCACTGCGTATTCATGATCTGGCCAGCTACGTCAAAGAACTACCTACTACAAAAAACACGATTCGCCTTGCAAATAGATGAGTCTACTTATATCGCTGGTCTGGCTACCTTGGTGGTTATCGTGAGATATCCATATGAAAGTTCTTTTGATGAAGACATGCTTATGTGTTCACCGCTGCCCACAAACACAACCGGAGAGGAAATTTGTAATAAAATAATTATGTTTTTTGAGGAAAATAATCTCAGTTGGAACGGGGGCAATGTACAGACATTTGTACAGATGGGGCCAAGGCAATGACAGGTAATACAGCAGGACTAGTGTCACGAATAAAAAATAAAGCTCCTAATTATAGCTCTAGCCATAGTATCCTGCATAGACAAGCACTTACGATGAAGCAAATGCCGTCAAATCTAAAATTAGTTATGGATGAAGCAGTAAAAAGAATTAATTTTATCAAATCACGACCACTACAATCCCGATTGTTTTCATTTTTGTGTGAAGATTATGGCAGCAAATATAACTGTTGCTCCATACAGAAGTGCGATGGCTGTCTCGGGGTAAAACTTTAACAAGGCTATTTGAACTTAGAGCCGAGTTACAAATGTTTCTTTCAGATAGTTATTTCAATTTGAAAGACCGTTTGTATGATAAAACTTGGTTGTTCCGAATGTCTTTTATGGCGGATATCTTTCAAAAACTGAACGATTTAAATTTATTATTGGAAGGTAAACAGACAAAAGTGTTCCAGGTCTGTAACAAAATAACTGTCTTCAAAAGAAAATTAGATTTTTTAATTATTTGCGTCAGAAAGAGAGAAATAGAAAGCTTTACATCACTCAGTTTGTTAGCGATACGGACTCAGAAATGTTCCGAGATGATGTATTTGAAGAATTGGTCAAATATCTCACTTCCATGCGTGCATCTTTTGAGAAGTATTTTCCCGAAGAACAGAACACAAAAATGAAACTGAATTCATCGATTCATAAACCCAACTTCAAAAGCCCGAAAATATGTCAAACGAGATATACGAATCTCTTTTAGAAATGTCATCAGACACATTTATGGAGTCATTGTTTAAAACGACGCCTCTCGAAAGATTTTTGGTGCAGAATCCGTGATGAATATCCAATGCTTGCCAAAATGGCTCTGAATATTCTTCTACCGTTCCCAACAACATATTTGTGCGAAACAAGATTCTCAACATATGCAGCCACGAAAACAAAATACCGCAATAAACTGGACGCCGAACCTAATATGAGACATCAAATGTCATCTATTAAACCTGATATCAACCAATTGATGAAAAATAAAAAAACAGTTTCATACCTCCCATTAGTTAGATTTTTTTATTTTAATTTATATTATATTATTATACTTGTTACATACAGTCGGAAAAATGAAAGAATACCCATGAACGAACATATAAAATACGCTGTATTTTCCTGGCACCGTGTCACAAAGAAAATTGTCCAGTGCAAGTACATGTAACAATAATTATTACATGTACTTGCGCTGGCCAATTTTTTGTGTGACACGATGACAGGAAAATACAGCGTGTTTTATATGTTCGTTCATGGGTATTCTTTCCTTTTTCCTACTGTATGTAAGTAAGTAATAAGTAACTGTTACATTGGAATTTGATTATGCTTATTAATAAAAAATACACTTTTAAAAACTATTGTTTTATTGTAGGGTTCCGTCAAGTATTTTGCTTTCCAAAAGGGTTCCGTCGCCAAAAAAGATTGAGAACCGCTGGCCTAGACAATGCAAGGATCGGCGGCAGCAATAATAACAGATGACGGAATCACTAAAAATATAGAAATAGCATCTGGAGTACGACAGGACGACTGGCTTTTATTGTCACTGTCGCTATAGAAGGAACAATAGGAGCTATTCTTCTTTTTGTAGTGCCTATCCGTTTCGGATGTTGGCGACCATCATGGCATCTGTACTTTACAGGAGCTATACAGAGCTATATTATAATAAGCTGTAAAAATAAAAGGTACAATTATAACATCGACGTCTCAACTTCTGGCGTATGCTGATGACATCGCATTGATTAGTGGAAACCTAAACAGTTTAAAGGAAGAATTAAAAAAGTCAGTTAATGTGACAAGTTTAAATAATAGTGAATCAGAGTTTAAAAAGGTAGAACACTTTAAATATCTTGGGGTTTCAGTTAATGGAACTAATGACAGAAGCATAGTAATCAATGAGAGAATCCAAGCAGGAAACAGAACCTACTAGAAATACAACTTCCTCAAAGGTAATAAGCTTACTCAGAATACTAAACTGAAAATTTACAGATCAGCAATTATACCAGTAATCACACATGGATATGAAGTAATGTGTATGTCACAGACAGATGAAGAAAGATTGAGGATCCTAACGATAAAAATAACTGGGATGATAGCAGGCCCACTGAACTTAGATTTTGAACCCACGACTTGGTTCATGATAGTTGATAGTGATTTGGGTGCGTTGTATTGAATCCCAAAACAGACCAGAGTTTGCTAGCACTATATTACGATCAGTTTGGCCATATATTTTGATAAACTAGTTTTATTTGATATCAAAAATCGATTTGTTGATTTAACCGTACACTGCTCTCATGGTTTTAATATAAGCGTTTCAGTAATATGTAGCATTAGCACCTATTACGCCAAAATCGTCGCTTATACCTGTTCTAGTAATTGAAAAATGCATTTAACATACATTTAGCGGCATAATATCCACATAATCTGGCAGATGAGCTATTAGTTTTAACCAAACAAGGTCCCATTATTAACAGATATTGATCAAGTAACCTGGGAAAAGAGGCCACGCCTTGTTAAAAACATCAATAACACGAAAATTACCAGACCTATCATCTATAATGGTATATTTTCAACCGGCAAATCACTCTTTTATTGAGATGGCGGAACGCAGCATCGTATTTAGGGTATGTAATTATGAAAAATAAACGAAGAGTCCTCAAAATAATATATATTGTTATGAATTATAGTTCACTTATGAAAATATAAATGTGTACTCTTCTTTCTAAGTATGTGTAGTCACTTTGTAAAGAAAGTAACACTAAATACAATATTAACGTAAATTATTTCCTGAGTTAGGAATGATGGTATTTTCTGTGGATTAGAAATAAAATGATTAAAGAATTAATGTCCGACTGGTATATTATTTGACAAATAATGACATGATTTCGAAGTCAGTTAAGTATGATATAATGCCCTAGGGCGTTATTTTGAAAAATAACGCTCTAGGGCATTAAATTTAAGTAATTAGTTGAATACTTTGAAGTTGACAAAAAATAACAACCTAAGTACAACTATGGTTACAACAATTACGTTACGACTATTGCTGTTAAATGTACTTATTTAAAAACTAATTAATTCAAAATTCATTAAAATTTTTTGTATATAAAGAATAATTTAGTCGGACAGTAAACGTTGAAGGTACCACGGGTATTATAGATAATAACGCTTTCGGTCAACGTATATCCCTCGGGCCAAATGCCCTCAGAATATACACCATTGACCTCAAGCATTATTATCCTTATAATACCCTTGGTACCATAATAACTATAATGTTGTTAAGCACTCATGAAATAGGAGAGGAAATGGGCATTAAAATAAGCTCAAAAAAAACAAAATTTTTAATTTTTAGTCGTGACCCACGTCCAGATGCAGATCTTCAATTCAATGGCGTCCAAGTTGAGAGAGTTCAAAAAATGACATTTGGGAACTGTGATAACGGACCAACCATATCCAGACATAAAAATAAAACGCAGAATAGCAATGATCAAAACTACTTTTAATGAAAATGAAGTCATTTCTTTGCAATAATCGGCTCAGTTTAGAACTAATACAACGAATGGTTAACTGCTATGTTTGGTCGGTGTTGTTGTATGGTGCAGAAGTGTGGACGCTAAAAGTATCGACCATGAACAGAACTGAAGCATTGGAAATGTGGATTCATAGACGGATGTTGAAGATACCCTGGGCAGCAAGAAAAACTAATAAAGAAGTTCTAAGGAGGGTCAACAAAGATAGAGAACTGCTAAAGACTGGTAAACACCAAAAAATGTCTTATTTGGGACATATAGTAAGGGGAAATCAGTATAAACTATTACAACTGATCCTTAAAGGCAAAATAGAGGGCCGTAGAGGTGTAGGAAGAAAACAAGTTTCTTGGTTAAAAAAACATTTGTGAATGGACTCAGATATCAAATGCAGAGCATAATTCCATATTGCAGAAGATCGAAAAGCCTTCACAATGGTGATCGCCAACGTCGGATAATTCTAATATCGCACGTGAAGAAGAAGAAGAAGCACTTATGAATAGGTACTTCAAAATTTGTAAAGCCAGAAGCTTTGAACTCCGTCTGGTCCAGGAGGTTTCCAGTTCTGAAGCTCATTTATGATATTTGAGACCTCTTCAGTGGTGAATGGTTCGTAGAGAGTAGTAACCTAAAGGTGACAGTTTTGCGTCATATCTTATATCCATCCAGCATTGTTGTTAAGGGCAGCTGGTGTGGAATGTTGATTTCCCCAAAACTCATGAATTTCTTCTTGGCTTAAGTAAGACTTATCGACACTTTCTGTGGTGAAATTGAATTATTGATAGCACGCCCTCTCAACATTCTCAAAAGTGCATTGTCGGTTGTTACTTTGTACCTCCTGACCTCCTTAAGGAGGTCGCGCACTGAATCGGCTCGGACCGGTCGGCTCGGATCGGTCGGCTCGGACGGTACGATCGGCAAAGTGTACCCAGGGCCGCGTTTAGGTCAATTGACGCCCTAGGCAATTCTCTAGTAGCCGCCCTTCAAACATGTACCTACCGTTTTTGCGAAAAAAACAATGGAAGAAATTTTTATTTAAATAAAAATACAATAAAAATGGATTTAAACTACGATGTTTATATACCTATAACAGAAAAAATCGTCAGTCCAGTTCGATCCCATCAGAGAATTCTTTTCAAAAAAAGACTTTTCAAAAAAATGTTTTTCTTAACAAAATCGACAAATTTTTAACACGTTCTTGCGTCATACTTGCTGGAAATTATTTTTAATTCTTGACATTTTCGAAAATGACCTTTCAACGGACACGTTGGCAACTGGGATGCACAAATAAATGTGCAAAGCAATGTCAAAATTAGGGAAAATATCATTCAATCCACTTAGTGTAGTCGTGAAGGTTTTCACCTCCGATTTCGTTGAACCTCCATCGATTTTCATGAAAATTTGTGAGTAGTTAGAGGATAGCTCAAGGAACAAAGGTGACATTTGTTATATAAAGATTTGTTTGATATAAAAATGTTTGTTATCTAAAGTTATTAATATAAATCAATACTTTTTGATTTATTAAAGATCAAAGATTTTATTTTTTCGTAGAAAAATGCATGTTTTAAAGCTGTTCTCCACGTATAACTCAAAAACTATAAGCTTTTACAAAAAAGTTAATATTACCAAAATTAAAGATAATAAAAATCTGAATACACTCCTCACTTAAAGAATTAAACTAATGTTAATTCAAAGTGAGGTATGGGTAATTGAATGTATATTTTTTTCAATTTAAAAAAATCAGAATTTTTCAAATTATCGTAATTTTAATTTTCTTTTGATAATAACTCCAAAAATACTCAATATACGTAAAAAGTGATATATGTGTAACCAAATTTTAGTTTTTTCTGTATCAAATATTAATTTTACCTTTTTACTATTTCTGTAGCGTAAAAAATAACCGAGATAGAAACGTTTAAAGCTTAAATTTTGCTGTGAGAACCATGTAACCGGGGCCATTCAACATTTTATTTTTAAAAAAGTAAGGGGTTTAAAAGATTAAATTCAACGTGGTTTAATAGCCATTAAAATTAGCTTTCAGATGGTTTTCAGGCAAACCTGATATCGTTAAAATTAACGGAGTTATTAAAAAAAACAATAACTTTTTTGGAAAAATTTTTAAATGATAGATTTTGAAATTATTTGGTGCATAACCGATTTTTCCAGTAAGGAGTTTATTTCATTTTTTTATTAGCTTCAATTTTGGTAATAATAACTTTTTGGTAAAATCTTATAGTTTTTCAGATATTTATGAAAAATCGGTTAAAAACATGCATTTTCCTCAAGAAAAATTAAAATCTTTGATCTTTAATAACTCAAAAAGTTTTGATTTATTTTAATAACTTAATGTAACAAATTTTGCTTAGAATTTGTCCCTCTATCTAATTTTGGGGATATTTTTAATAAAATTTTCACCCCCGAGAAGGGGTGGCATCCACCCCCAGGGTAAAAGCGCAAGTGGACACCATGTCACCTTTGTTCCTTGAGCTATCCTCTAACCACTCACCAATTTTCATGCAAATCGATGGAGGTTCAACGAAATCTGAGGTAATAGCTCATATCCACATTCAGTGACTGCACTAACTCTTCTTATGTCAATTAGTGATTTTATTGTGATATCGAAATGACCCTTTTTAAGTGAATTAATTGATGTATGAATGATGTACCTTGGTCGTCTTTATTTTGTATCAGATTTTCAGCTTCTTTAACCCATTAACCGCCAAGCAAAGAAATACTGCAATAATATGTAATATATTTGATTAACTAGAGTAAAATAAACTTAAACATTCGTAAAAAATTTTTTTTACACTTTGATAATGGCAGGTGTCACAACAACAAAATGGTTCGTTTTCGAACCTTTGGCGGAAATGAGATATAAAAATTGAAATGAGATATAAAAATTTAGAGTGTAAATGGACCTGGAAGATTTGTTAAACAAAAATAATATGGTTAGAACATTGCCTACACGTTCTTCAGCTTCTTTGTCAAAAACGAAGTGGAACGGCCCTCTATCCTTTTTAGAAATTATTTTAGATATTTCAAGTTTACACTTTCCAATCCTGTATCTTGCACTGTGCCAGTTGCACAAATTCGACAAATCGACATATTGTCTACTGTCTACAACACTACACAACCTCCCTTATGTAGCTCCTCCCCCACCCTAGATTATACCAAAACTGAATACTAGAATACCCGTCTTTGTAAAGGTACGTATCGACTACATTCGTAATATTGGACCACCGAGGCACTGCCGCACGGTCGTTGGCGCACTGTTGCACGGTCCGGGAGCACCAACCATCCACTATGTTCACGAACCTTCTGCACTCCGCTCTCCCTGCAACTGCTCCAATCGATACGGTATGCGTTCCTCTACATATAAACCGACACCAATTGGAACGCCGAGGCGGAGCGCGCACTGTTGCACGGTCCGGGAGTGCCTACCATTCACTATGTTTACAAACCTCTTGCGCTCCGCGCTCCCTGCAACTGCTCCCATCTACATGCATGCGCTCCTCTACATATAAACCGCCACCTATTGGACCGTTGAGGCGAAGCGCACATTGTTTCGTGGTCCGAGAGCGCCAACCATCCACTATGTTCACGAACTTCTTGCGCTCCGCGCTCCCTGCAACTGCTCCAATCGATACGGTATGCGCTCCCTCACATATAAACCGCCCTAGATTGGAGCGCCGAGGCAGAGTGCGTACAACTGCACAGTCCGTGTGTCCACTATGTGGAGCAGTTGCAGGAGCTCGGAGCGCAAGCATAGTGGATACGTGTTTTTACACCTAATAAAGAAATATCCCAACAAATTACTGCCTGTGCATCACCTTGAACTTATTCCTGATCAGACAGGATTATATGTCGACTTCCGCCAATGGTTTGTTATTGAACCATTATTTTCAAACACGAGATTTGATGACTCAGAAATTATTTTTTTTTGTATTTTTATAACAATTGGTGTACAAATAGGTTAAAAAATTAATGTTTTAATTTATTTGACCACAAATAAAAAGTGTTATGCCAATAAAATTACTACAGTAAAAATAGAGTTGCGTCGAAGGATTGAAAATGTCAGACATTTAGAAAATATTTTTGTGGTGAAAGTATGAGCTTGGAAATTAAGCAAAATTAAATTTACTTACACTTATATCTTCTAGTTGCTTAAAAAATACAAAGATTTAAAAAAAAATTAATCAATTGTCAAAAAAAAATTCTACAAAAAAATGGTGCGTTTTCGCACCTTTGGCAAATGGGTTAATAATTTCTTCATTGCTTAATTTTGACAAATCTGTTAATAACACGAAACGTTGATAAATAAGTCGATAAGATTCCAGACGTCTATTCAGGTGTCTTACCAGAGTGTCGCTTATAATATAGAATGAAGTGGATTTTCATCTCATCACTAGCTGAAAACTTTAGTTCATCATCGGCCTCCTCGCCAAATTGAATTTTCCGTTTTCTCTTTCTAATTTCTTTATATGTTTTATTTAGGCACAATTTTTTGGCTTTCTTGCGGTAAAGTAATTTGAAAGAGCCTTCATACTCTTTAATGACAGAACCCAGATCCATAGTTTTTATATATAAATATTTTTTGTACAGTATTCTTGCCGCCCTCTCATCATGTGCCGCCCTAGGCAGCTGCCTATACTGCCTAATGGATAAAGCTGCCCTGAGTGTACCCGCTCACTGACTCGGTCTCTTTGGCAGTTTCGTATCAGCAACAGTTTGATACAGACTTCAGTCATTTTAAAATTGAGTTCTAGTTCATCAGTATCTGAAGGAGATGTAATGAAATACAAAAACAAAAACCAAGATATTGGATCCATAACCTTAATTTAAAACGAGAAACTTATGGAGAGTTTTATTATTTGTTTCCCGACCTACTCGAAGATGACGAGTTTTTCAAATATTTTCGAAAGTCTAGTAAGTGTTAAATTTTATGAACTCGTTGAGCTCTTACCCCTTAGAAAGCAGGACACAAACTTTCGAAAATCATTATCTCCTGAAGAAAGGCTAGCGGTCACTCTAAAGTACCCAATTTTCATATAAAATAAATTAGTCTAAGCGATGTAAGGTAGAACTTTACCTAGCTGTTTATCGGATAAAAATTATTGTGAATTATGTAATTTATCGTGTTAACAATTACAAGGGGTGCCCGATCTAATGTTGATCTGACTATAATTAATTAATAATTAAAAAATGACTTTTTTTAAAACTAAAAGAAAATTTCGACCCGGGCAGATATTATTTCATATTTTTTGGATCATTCTAAACAAAAAAGGTCTTTTGTAATTTTTATAGTCAATCGTTTTCGAGTTATAAACAATTTTTGAAAAAAGATCGAAAGATGACGATTTTCAAGGCTCAAAACCATAAATAATAAAAAATATCATTTTTGAAATTACGAAGTTTAGTAGAACCCCGATAAGTCGGCCTCCGCTAACCCGGAAGTCCGGCTAGCCCGGACCGATTTTCATCAGAAAAAACAAATATTTTCACTTTGACTGAGTTTTTTACCTAGAAATAAACAATAAACAACAACGTACAACTGCACGTAATTTAGATGTACTGTGCATATTATATATTTCATGTTTTTGCAATTATAATCGAGTTTATCTGTAAGTATTTTATTAATTTAGCCATATTTTATTAATTTTTAGCATATTCTCCGGCTAACTCGGGTTTTCGATAACCCGGATCGGCCGCGTTCCCGATTAATCCGACTTGTCGAGGTTTTACTGTACCTGTATCCTTCAAACTTTATTCTATCAGTTCTTGATAAGTATTTTGGACTTATTTCATTTTGAAGCATTGTTTTTTAGTTGTTAATGCCCGTCTCCCCAAAAGAAAACTTTCTTATAGTCTGTTCGCTAAACTCAGACACAACTGGCTAGTGATTTTAGTAAGTAATTTTGGCATTTTGGTAAAATTGGTAAAAAAATAATTACTAAATAGTTAATAATTACTAAATAGTTAGTAATTTTGCCAATTATGGCAAAGTTGGCAAAAAACAAAAAAATTACCTACTAAAATCACTAGCCAGATGTGTCTGAGTTTAGCGAACCGACTATATTAACAATTAATACCTCAATAACAATAATATTACAAACTACATATTCCCGCACACTTTCTATAAGAAGTTCGTCAGCCATAGTAGCCTAATAAAATAAAAAAAGTCAAAATGTAAATTCGTACAGGTTAAAACAAATTTTATACCAAAGTTTGGGTGGGTACGAAAGATATTTTCAAGAAAGTATCCAAATCATACAAGGGGATCATTGTTTAAATAATTAAAAAGGGGTCATTTTTGCAAAAAAATTACTTTTTTAACTGCTGAGAATTCACTTATTAATGAAGATCTGTGGGATTTTTTCTGCAAAGTTGAAGGGTAAATCTTTCACGTAAGACTTACTAAATTAAATTTTACCCCTTATTTATTTAAATAATTGTATATAAAACTTTTAAAACAAATTTGCAAAAAATTATTTTTAGCGTTTTAAATAATTACTATAAAATATCTTATTTTACAGACTAAGTGGCGCTATGTAACCAGCATTAATAAAAAAAAATGGTCGAAAAATATTTAATACTTTTTGAGATATTGAATTTGTTTAATAAATGTTACTATATTTTCAATTGCAAAAACGCGGTTGTTGCCAAAGAAATATTCACCTGCTTAAGATCTCATTATTTTTATTTTTATGTATGTTTTCGATAAATGTATTGATAAATTCAAATTTCAATTAAAATCCCCCATAAAATGGCATTTGAAAATTATACAAATTTGTTTATAATTTGTTTTTTTAATAACGTATCGGGGATTAAGTATTTTGAAATGCCGTTTCGATAATTGGGTTCCTGGGAATTTTTTGCTAATTAACAAATTTTTTTTTTACTCTTTTTAACTTTTAAAACAAATTTGCAAAAAATTATTTTTAGCGTTTTAAATAATTACTATAAAATATCTTATTTTACAGACTAAGTGGCGCTATGTAACCAGCATTAATAAAAAAAATGGTCGAAAAATATTTAATATTTTTTGAGATATTGAATTTGTTTAATAAATGTTACTATATTTTCAATTGCAAAAACGCGGTTGTTGCCAAAGAAATATTCACCTGCTTAAGATCTCATTATTTTTATTTTTATGTATGTTTTCGATAAATGTATTGATAAATTCAAATTTCAATTAAAATCCCCCATAAAATGGCATTTGAAAATTATACAAATTTGTTTATAATTTGTTTTTTTAATAGCGTATCGGGGATTAAGTATTTTGAAATGCCGTTTCGATAATTGGGTTCCTGGGAATTTTTTACTAATTAACAAAATTTTTTTGTCGTTTTTTCTTTTTCTTTTTTTTTTTCTTGGAGATATATTACTACGGGCCCTTTTAGGATTAAATTTTATTAAGAATGTCGAATCTCTGAGTTGTAGATTCTAGACCTAAAAATATTAAGATTTTACTAAAATCTCTTAAATAAAATGTGGCTACTTAATGAGTTACAGGATGTTTTATTTAAAAAATTATTGTTACCAAGTACTTTAAAACTATTTGACGTATCCTTATCATACTTGGCAGAAAGTGTGGCTATTATACACCCCACTAAATTGTGATTAATAAACGTTTCTAGCTAGTTCCAGAGCCGTACGACAGGGGTGAATGATTGACCCTTCCCAAATTCTACGCCACTGAGTAAATTATTATTTTAGCGAAATTTTTCGATTTTCCAATACTTTGTATGTAAATAACTTCATTGGTATCGATAAAGTCATCAGTTTGAGAGATCTTGGAAGTCTAAAATGAATGAATGAATGAATAAAAATAACTATGCCGTTTCATTTTTAACGTCCAATATCTCGAAAATTGTCATTAGTTTACTAGTAAAGTTTACCAGTTTAATCGTTACCAGTAAAGAGTATATTATTTACATAGAAAGTATTGGAGAATCGAAAAATTTTGCTAAAATAGTAATTCCCTCAGTGGCGTAGAATTTGGGAAGGGTCAACCATTAACTATCCCCTGTCGTACGCATCTGGTAGTAGCTAGAAACTTTTATTTATCAGAATTTAGTAGACTGTATAGTACCCACACTTTCTGCCAAGTATGATAAGGATACGTTTGAAAGTACTTGGTAAAAATAATTTTTAGATTTTTAAATAAAACAGTAACAATAACTCAGTAAGTAGCCACATGTTATTTAAGTGATTTTAGACCAATCATAATATTTTTAGGTCTAGAATATACAACTTAGAGATTCGACATTCTTAATGAAACTTAACCCTAAAAGGGCCCGTAGTAATATAACTCCAAGAAAAAAAAAAAGAAGAGGAAAAAAGACAAAAAAAATTTTAATTAGTGAAAAATTCCCAGGAACCCAATTATCGAAACGGCATTTCAAAATATTTAATCCCCGCGACGCGCGACGTTATTAAAAAAACAAATTATAAACAAATTTGAATAATTTTCAAATGCCATTTTAGAGGGAAGTTTAGGAAAATAATAAGATTTAATACAGGTGAATATTTCTTTGGCAACAACCGCGTTTTTGCAATTGAAAATAGAGTAACATTTAATAAACAAATTCAATATCTCAAAAAATATTAAATATTTTTGTACTAATTTTTTTTTATTAACCTTCCGCCGGCAACGTGAATTCTTGTAACATAGTTGGTAACGTCGGTATACGACACCGACTTTTTTAATAATGAATATCTTAGGTTGTGATTTTCTGTTAATATTTTGATATGACTAAATGTTTAACATAACTATATTTAAATAACAATATAGTAAGAAATGATCAATATTTATTTATATTCGGGAAAAAATGCACATTAAGAAAATTGGCTTCTTTTAGATACTAACATAATTGACAAACAATTTACAAAAACATGTCAAGTTTTTGAATACAAAATATCAACAAACATATCGACAAGGGTTGAAATGTCACAAAAAAATAAAATTATTCAACAAATGTCCAACACAAACTGAAATTATTGTCCGTTTTTTTCCTGATTTTTTATACACTCTACTGCATCGCACTGTACGGTTCTGGTTCGGAATTAGCAACAATTTCGTCAAAAAGTTGTTGCAACATGATTTGTTCTCTTTCATAATCAATATTCACATACAACTCCTAAAATTAATATCTATTATTTAAACTGACTATGGACCAAAAACGACAAAAACTTAGCGTTAAATATAACATAAATGGTAACCTCGGTCTCTCACACCGTCAGGTCAAATAACATATGAACTATCCATACTTGGCCACAGATTTTTCAAGACTAAATAGTGTGATGAGAATTTGAAAGCTACCTGACCGCGCGGACAAAAAAATATGCGCATTTGAGTTTTACCGCGAAAAATCCATTACGTCGGTGTCAGGGACCGTACGTTACCACTCGAAGGTTAATACTCATAACATAGCGCAACTTTTTCTGTAAAATAAGATATTTTATAGTGCTTATTTAAAACGCTAAAAATATTTTTTTGCAAATTTTATTTTAAAGATTTTATGTATAATTATTTAAATAAATAGGGAGTCAAATTTAATTAAGTAAGTCTTATGTGAAATATTTACCCTTCAACTTTTGCAGAAAACAATCCTATATACCTTGACTAGTAATTGAATGACCTCAGCAGTTAAAAAAGTATTTTTTTTGCAAAAATGACCCTTTTTAATTATATAAACAATGATCCCTTGACTGTACCTTTCAGTGCATATTATACTACTAAAAGCTAAAAATCACAGTCAACTCCCAGCTAAAATACACAACGACATCGGAACGTTCGGCGGTTTTTGCATCTGCTATCATTCTCCGCCGAAGCCGAGATGATCTGGCCGTTCCGAGTCGAACGTTCTTAAGCGGTGCGGGGTGGCTCATTTATTTCCATGTATAGGAAAATCTCCTGATTGCTCTTAACCGAGCCGACCGGTCCGAACGGATTCAGTGCGCGGCCTCCTTTAGTCGTCCTGAATAAACGAAGCGTTCTTGTTTTAATGTATCCATACACTGTTGGGCTGTATTATTTTCTGGATCATATCTGGAGTGTCTTGCAGTACTGAGCATTATTTCGTCAGCTCTCCTAATGACTTTGCTACTTATAATTTTCCGTATATATTCTGTGAATTGACCAATATTCCTACGCAGTAATTCAATCTTCCCGAGCAGTCTTTTTCCCAGGGTCGTGTTCTGCTCTTAATACCCATTATATTAGAAATTGCTGTTGCTGCACAATAGATGAGCATACGCAAATATTCTAACGTGTGAGCTAAGGGTAGGACTTCAGTGTTCACAATTTTTAAGTTTGATGTACGCTACCTGTTTATTATCAGGTTGTTTCTGGTACGGTAAGCTCAAGAATCTGCTCATGACGGGATTTCATTAGGGACTTAATTTAAAACTAGACCTTGGTTATTAATCTCCCGTTCGACTTCGCTTTTGATCGTATTGCGTCTAGTTTCTGGGATAAGATTATTTCTTATGATTACCCGTCTTCCGATTATTATTACATATTATTATTAATCTCAGATATGAAAACACTTTAAAGACTTATTGTTTTGTATTAGTTAGTTTCTCAATTAGTTCTAAACATTTTATACCTTCATTGAAATTTTTTTTTCTTGCAGAAATCTGATACTGGACCAATTCAGCTTGGACCTGAGGTAAGTGTGCATAGTGTTTAAAACATTTATTACGCTAAATTTAATAGTAATTACTTCACGTTGTTAGAATCCCGAAAGCAATGATCTAACTGCCGAAATAAAGAACAGAATAAACAAAGCAAACAGGGCATATTACTAGGTTTAAAGATACAATAATTGTACAAAACACTAAGAAAGCACATTAGGACCTATAGTTATGAAACATGAACCCTGTTGAAGAAAAACGAAGATGCTTTGAAAAGTTTTGAAAGGAAAGTGCTCAGGAAGATTTTTGGACCTCTCCGGGAGTAGTACAGGGGCTACAGAATCCGCATTAACATTGAGATTGGCGAGTTACCTAAATACGCCGATGTAGTAAAATTTGTTAAACCTCACAAAATTTGTTAGCTTGGTCACTTGCTCCGAATGTGCAATTAAAAAAATACAAAAAAATATCCCCGAATGGAGGCCGGCCGAAAATAGAATACGTGAACTCCCTAAAAAGCGTTGTTTAAAGAATGTCGAGAGTGATCTTATGATTATTTGAGTTCAGAATTAGAGAAGAGTAATCAATGGCAGCAGGAAATCGAATACACATGTTAACAGCCAAAACCCAGAGAGGCTTGTGTCATTAGAGGAAGAAGATGTACAAATATTGTTACTATCTTAGCAATAATACTAAAACGATTAAATCGGCACCTAAAAACCCGTCTATTTGACCAGTGCAACCTTCCTATTCTGGCGTATGGCTCAGAAACATGGACATTAACAAAGGCCAACATAAACAAAATAGAAATAATTCAGATAAAAATGAAAAGATCCATGTTGGATTGTTGGGAATAAAACTGCAAGACAGAAAATCAAACAAATAGATAAGAGAGAAAACAAAAGTAAAAAATGTAACTGAACATATAACAGGGTTAAAGTGGAGATTGCGGGCCACAATGCGAGACAGGAAGACAAAAGATGGAATGCTGAAATACAAAACTGGAGACCGTGGACAGGAAGAAGAGGCAGAGGAAGACCTCAGATGCGATGGAAAGACGATATTGTAAAAGCTGCAGGAACACATTGGAAAAGCTCAGCCGAGAACAGACAGATATAGAAATATTTGGGGAAGGCCTATGTCCAAAGTTGGGTAGAAATGGGCTAAAGAAGAAGAAGGATTAAATCGAGTACAATAACGATATCGAGGATAATCATTTTACAGTCTAGGGGAAATACGAATCTAAAATTCAGATAACAGGCTAATGCATCGCATATGGAGCAGTAAAGGATTTGGGGATGCTTCAGAGATCAACGGCGTATTCTATTTGAACTTATACAGTCGAACCCGCTTATTGGAATCGCCTTCGTGCCAAGCAAAAATATTCTAATAAGCGGGATATTCTAATAACCGATCATTGGTGGCAAGCTGAAATAAGTGTACCGAATATACGTCATAATAGTACATACTATGTCAATATGTATATTATGCATATGGTTTTAGGTCTTTTTATGTCAATAAAAATTTATAATCTAAGTATTTACAAAAATCATTACGAAACGATTAGAAAATAAATTGAAATTGGGTTCTACAAAGGACTTTCGAACAAACGGTCAATTATTGGTAATAAATAATCTTATAGAAAAATGCTGTTTCTAAAAACAGCTCAATGGGTGACAATATGTACCTATTGAAATTTGTAGACAAATGAAATTATTTTATGACCTTGTCGGCGAATGATTGAGTTCTCTGTGTGAAAGGAGCGTTTACTCATAACTCATAACACAGTAATAAAGCGTTTATTAGGTACCTGACAAACCGTAATAATATACAAAACAGCAGGCTTTCGAAGCTTTTATCGACAAACCATTATACCAGGCAAATTTTAAATTTTTAGGAAATTGTACGTAAAAATTTATTCGTTGACCAAAAAAATATTCGATTATGCGGTATTAGTTTATTAAACCATATTCCAATAAACGGATAAATTTATTAAAGGGTAAATGGAAACGTTTCGGGACCTTGAATTTATATTCCATAAACCGGGATATTCCGATAACCGGTACTCTAATAAACGGGTCCGACTGTATTCCAATAATTCTATTTGAACTTATATTCCACTAAAATACCGAATAGGAAGTTTATGAAGTTTATACCGAAGTCTTTACTGACAGAATTATTGCCAACATCACAAGTGTATGTTTTATCTAAAAGTGAAAACTTTTTACCACAACAAGCATAAAGAGGACTTAAATTTTCACAAAAAGATAGCAGTCAAAGATCTTATTTGTAACTCTCTGTTTATACACAATTTTTATTTATTAATGAATAAATACTCATCATCATCATCATTTCTCAATTTCTTGCATTCACTATTGGAAATAGGTCTCCTACATATTCTTCCATTGTTCTCTAACTTGTGCCTTCTGTATTCAATTTCGCAGTGTTTTTCTCAAGTCATCCATCCATCTTTTTGGTGGTCTACCTCGGTGTATTTTATCTTCTCTAGGTCTTCATTATATGAGTCTTTTATCATTTAAACGCGCTACATGTCCAGCCCATGTCCATTTGGCTTGTGCAATTTTTTATGATATCCTATTTGGTACCATACCTCTTCTTGTTATTTTCACTTTCTTCACTCTTTTCTTGTTATTCTGAATTTATTTGCTGATTGTTTAGTCAAAGTTATAGTTTCGGAACCATAAATATGTTATTACTGGCCGTATGCACTGGTTGTAAACTTTTTTCTTCAAGCAAATCGGTAGCGTTCCTTTTAGACTATTTAGCATCTTACCAGATGCTGCCCATCCCAAGCCTATACAACGCTGGATCTCACAAGTTTGATTGTCTTTTTCTATTCTAATTTCATGCCCTAAATATAGCTAAAAACCCGATGTGCTTCGGGCCCAGCTACTGTCATAACATCATTTGGAACTAAATTGGTTATGTTTTTGTTTTCTGAAAGTTTATGTTCAGGTCTACTGGTTCTATTGCCTGTTTTAGTTTGTCCTATATTTTGTGAGCTTCATTTAAGCTCTAGGCTATAATGACAGTGTCATCTGCAAAGCGCCAGTGGCTTAAATATTCGCAGTCAATATTTATTTCCCTTTTAGCCAAATCTAGTTTTTTAAATGCATATTCCAGAGCTGCATTAAACAGTTCGGGGAGACGGTGTTGCCCTGTCTAATTCCTCGCTCAATTAAAGTTTAGCAGATCCTGTTGCGTTGTTTTATATGCTACCGGCCAAACCCGATTTCAGGATAAACTAGTTTGGCCTAGGGCAAATAGGCCAAACTTTGTCCTAAACGCGATAGGATAAATTAGTTTAGCCTAGGCCAAACTAGTTTATTCTGATACTAATAGGGACACTGCAGGATAAACTAAGTCCGACCTAGTATAAACACTATAGTATACCTACCTATAAAGCCAAATAAAATAGATAAACTGAATAAAATACCTACTCTATAATTAATTGGAAAATAACTCAAAAATGAATAACCATTTTCAATTTCGTTGCAATACGAAACTACAGCCGCATTATATTCTAGTTAAATCAGAGACTGTAGCAAGCACCTCTACCGGTTTCGAAACTTATTAGTCTCTCATCAGGAGGCACATATGCTGCTCTCTCTGACCCAACCAGGACAAACCCCGGCGTGCAGTAACGGATTGCAACGAACGAAACGGCAGGGGTGCCCTAGCGGCAACTGCTAGCAAAAGACTAAATTTTCAATCTAATAGCACGTAAAATAATATTAAAAATATTACTCTACATCCCACCACATTGAAAACAATGGGAACCTTCTCTGGTTACACTTCCGAGGCTTCTAAAATTTGCATGCCCTAACAAGTGCTGAGACTAAAGAAGATGAGGGTATTTTACAATTTTTAATTCACGTCCTCTTCTTTAGTCTCAGCATCCGTTATGGCTTGCAAATTTTAGAAGCCTCGGAGGTGTAACCAGAGAAGGTTCCCATTATTTTCAATCTGGTCGGATGTAGAGTAATATGTTTAATATTATTTTATGAGCTATTAGACTGAAAACTTAGTCTTTTGTTATATTTTTGTTGTGTCTTTTTTGTTTTATTAGTCAGGGAGGCAAATGTTGCCCCTGTCAATTATAAACATTATGATTTATTTTTCCTTTGAGTGCTTTGGTGACACTTAAAATTGCAGAGTGTCGTATCCCTCTTGCACTTGAATCTGTTTGTGGAACAGTTTTGACTGCAGCTGCATTTGACAAAACCTTGTCCTGATCCAACTGAATCTCTCGTAGCTGTAACTCTTAACAATATTTTAGAGCTTTAGTTTATATCTGCTACCTCTCAATAAGTTTGATGGCAAATGTCGAAATCTGATCTGAAAAAAATTATCAAATGCAGCTCGAACAAAACGTGTTCTACCAACAGATGCAAGTGCAGGAAGATAATGATACTTCGCAATTCTGAATATCACCAAAGCACTTCATGAAAAAATAAATAATAATTTTTATAATTGAGGTATAATAATTATTGCTTTTATAAAGAAACACTGATTAGTTTTTATAATAAATCTGTGGCTTGATTCTAAAAGGGCCAATGTCAATGTTTCACTTTTTTGTACAGTTTATTTAAAATTTAATATTGACAAAACAAAACGCAAAAAATTGACATTGGCCATTTTAACACCAAGTCACAGTATGTAACTTTGTGTTAAAATGGTCAATGTCAATTTTTTTTCGTTTTGTTTTGTCAATATTAAATTATAAATAAAACTGTACAAAAAAGTGAAATATTTAGTTTAGAACCAAGCCACAGAAATGTGTTTGTGTTACCAATTGTCCATTAGTTTTAACAATGAAATATTATCGTTTTAATAAAAATGATTATTTTCCAATTACAGAGTATTTTATTCAGTTTAAATATCTATTTATTCTGGTTTCGTAGGTGTACTTTAATGTATATACTAGGCCGTACTAGTTTATCCTACAGTGTCCTTATTAATATTAGGATAAACTAGTATCGCCTAGGCTAAACTAGTTTATCTTAACGCGTTTAGGACAAACTAGTTTGGACTCGGCCAAACTAGTTTATACTATCGCGTTCAGGACTAGTACTAGTTTATCCTGAAATCGGGTTGGCCGGTAACATATATTATATTATTATGTTTTATCAAATTTGTGTGTCTATAATAGTGTACTCGGCTTTCTTCCAATGCTCATAATACCGCCGGTAATTCCACGGTATAAGCAGCTTCTTTGAAGTCGATGAAAGTCAACGTGAGTGGTTTATTATATTCAGCACATTTTTGAATTAGTATCTTGTATCTTTGAATTAGTGCTTGTAATTGGTCATTTTTTCCATAACCTTTCCTAAACCCAGCTTGCTCCTTAGGCTGATAGAAATCTAATTTTCATTTTAAGCGTTTTATGATGATTTTGGTAAACCATTTGTAGAGATGTGACAACAGACTTATCTGTCTATAATTCTCTAGGTCTGATATATCTCCTTTTTTGTGTACTGTGACAGTAATTGCATTGTTCCATTTTGTAGGAACTATACCTTTGTTTAGACCTTTGTTTCTGGCCACCTACTTTAACAGCTTCTATTACTATTTGGTTGTCTCCCTGAGCCTTGATGTTTTTCATTTCCTTAAAGGTTCCTTCCACTTCTTCTATCGTTATGATAGACAGAAATTCGGATCCTTGGTTCATTACTCTGCGTTCTCTAATTTGTGTTTTGGCTTCTTCTGTTAACTGGCTATTATAGAATTCTTCATAGAAACTTTTTGTTATCTCTAGTATTCTCTCTCTGTTTGTTGTTATGTTATTTTCCTTGTCTTTTAGTTTAACAATTTCCGTTTTACCGTCACAAAGCTTTGTTCTAAGTATTTTTATATTTCAATTTTTCTCAATCACCTTTGTATTTTATCAGTATTATACTTCATCTAATCTTTACGAATTGCTTTTGAGATATCTCTGCTCAGATTTTTCAGTTCAGCTGAATCGGCTTGCTGCTCTGACCTCTTGTTTTTCTTTCTCTAATGAGCTCCTGTGTTTTCGCTCAGTGTCTCTTCTGTTCCGGCTGGTCTAACACGATACTGATTTTGTGCAGTCATTAACGCTTTAATAAATACTATGTGTAATATTGTATGTATAAAATGCACTACGTGAAGTTATGATAGCCAACTATGTGGATGTAACAAAAAGCTTAATAGAGACATAATCCGGAAATATCAGTGTAACGTATTGAGAAACATTACAGCGCGCCTGGGTACGTTGCACTTAAATCTTCATACGGACCTAGGTATGGAAACTATGGATAAAATCGTCAAAAAGATGGGAAAAAATAATGAAAATCAGTGGCAATCCAGCTTCTTGACAATACAGAATTAGAAGACCGAAGACCAAAAAGCTCTTTGAATTAAGTGTCAATGTAAAAGCAAAGTGTAGTGCTCGTTCATGTGATATATATTATATTAAGATTAGTGAGTTATTAACTAAATTAGATAAGAATTAGTCAAACAGTAAGCTAATCTATCTAATCAAGATTGTATTTTGTCCCCTTTAATTTTCAATATCTACTCTGAAAGAATATCTATCGCAGCTTTGCACGAAACTGAAAATGGTATTCTACTAAACGAGTACCTTCTAAATAACATCAGGTATGCAGATGACACCATAATATTTGCGGAAAATTTAGAACACCTCATGAACAAGATTACGTATTACAGTCAACAATATGGAACCAATATAAACGTAAAGAAGACAAAACTTATGATCATTAGTAAGAAAAAGATAACAGGAGGTCAACTCTACATCAACCAAACCCCTGTAGAAAAAGTGCGGCACTACAACTACCTCGGTACCATAATAAATGGAGAATGGACCAACAACCTGCGATGCTACGTCTTCTCTCTACTTTTTTATGGCATTGAATCGTGCACTTTGCAAGAAGATATGTGCAGAAGATTAGAAGCATTTGAAATGTGCCTATATCGGAGAATTCTTAAAATGCCGTGGACTGACCGGGTCACAAATGAGGAGATCCTCAAAATATTGAAGAATAACCGAGAGGTACTGACCATCATCAAATCTCGAAAGTTAGAATACTTTGGACACATTATACGAAATGAATACAGATATGCCCTCCTACAAGCCATCCTGCAATGAAAGGTATTTGGAAAGCGAGGTCCAGGAAGAAGAAGAACATCCTGGTTGAAGAACCTAAGAACCTGGTTCAACACAACATCTGTGCAGCTTTTCCACGTTGCTGCAGATAAAGTGAAGATTGACATGATGGTCGCTAACATTCGTCACGGATAGACACATCGAGAAGAAGAAGAAGCTAATCTTGATTCTCCCCAAATATTTCAAAGAGAATATTTCATGTCAACAATATCTAACAATAAAACACTGAAAACGTTTGTTTTCTATACTTCCACAAAATTTATTATAACTAAGTGACTACAGCTGTTTCGGCGGAGTGCCTTTCTCAAGTGATATAGTTTACAATGTGTTTGCCTTTTTAAGTCTTCAACTGAAGAGGTTGAGGAGTGGGGAGCTGTTTGTCTCGAGTTGGTCATTCAGAATTATATCTGTATTTTTCAGTTTATTAATTTCCATAGATTCTAAAAAAGATAGCTTAAGGCCTTTATTTTGAATATGTAAAATTTGAAACTCTTCATTGAAAGAATGATTATGATCTAGAAGGTGAAGTGCGTATGTAGAAGTGTCAGTTTTTCTATTGTTGAATGCCCTTTTGTGTTCTGCTATCCGTTTGTCAAAAGTTCTGCCAGTTTGACCGATGTACGTTTTCGGACAGTCACCACAAGTTAGTTTGTACACACCACTCTGTAGTTGCTTTCTCTTTCGACTTTTATTGTTCTTAATATATTTGCTTAAGTTGTTGTTAGTTCTGAAAGCTGGTGTTATTCCTTTCTTTTTTATGTATCTGGCTATTTTTGTTGTTATCTTGCCAGTATATGTGAGAGAGCAGAAGGTACTGGGTTCTTTCTGTGGTGGTGGATACACTAATTTCAGGGCTTTCTTATGGAGTTTTTGGTTTAAAATTTTGTTAACTGTTTGTTCGTTATAGCCGTTGTTTACTGCTATTTGTTTAATGATGTTTAGTTCTATCTCGAAGTTATTTTTTGTCATGGGAATTTCTGTCAGTCTATGTATCATGCTATGGTAGGCTGCTAATTTGTGTTGTGTAGGATGGGATGATGAATTGTGTATAGTTGTCGAATCCATCAATTATCAACAATATCTATTTAATGAGAGTTAACAGCAGTTTTCTATGCACAGATTATCGAATAAGTAACTGGTTTCTGACCCCAAGCAGTAAGAACTGAAATAATAACTGAAAAATAATAACTGAACTGAAGTAATAAATCTAATAGAACGATAGTGTTCATTTTATCAAAACTAAAACGCTCTTGCGTTGCATTGAGAGAACTAACTAAGGCCCAAACCAGACGGGCCACTCTGCAGCGCTACTCTGTTAATCCACAAGCTTCCGATGATTTACCGTGGATTCTTATGTGAAGTGGACGTCGCACCCCAGACGAGCGACTGTGACCAGCCGCAGTCGCCGAGCCTCACTGCTAGTGGCGTCCACTAGTGGCAAACGCCATTCAGACGGACCACTTTTGTAGCTGCCGCAGATATTTACCAGAATTTATAGGGTGAACACCTAAAATGAATTTCGATTCGGAACGGTTTTTGATTGAAGTGCAAAACAGACCGGATATATGTGATACAAGAACCCGAGGGCATATTTATAGGCCATTAAAAGGAAAAGCGTGGGACGTCATCTTTGAATTATTTGTTTCTGATTTTAAAGAAGGTAGCCCTATCGAAAAGAATAAATCCCATAAGCAATGTTTTCTCTATTTATATTTTCGTTGGATGCATTTGAACTGAACAAAACAAATACTTACAATCTTGTTTGTTTATTTATGTTAAATAGTGGGGTCCCATCCTAGGTCAAAAAAGGTTTTATTGTTTGTTGTTGAAAATAAAACGATAATATATCAGTTAAAAGGGGGTTGCAAGCTAACATGTTTTTCACTTTCACTCAGTTGTTGGGTTGTATCAAACTATCTTACGCCTGTAGGATACCAGATGTACTGGTTGATTTTTTATGTGCTTCTTTCTGTGATATAGCTGTTTTTGTCTGGTTCTTCTTAATTCTATTTACCGAGTTTATTGGTATTTTTTCAAAAGCGTTGAAATTTTATAAAATATTTAAAACTATGGACATTACAAAAACGGATTTTGACGAACACACTTTTTTAAAAAAATATTAGCCGGCAAGTTTTTAATCATTTCATTAAACTTACTGTTTTTTCTCACCCATTACATTAAACGCCACACCCTTAAACGCGCCACTCTGTGGATCCACAGAGTAGCGCTATAGAGTGGCCCATCTGGTTTGGCCCTAAATGTTATAACAGAGAAAAAACTTAACCAACCTAACTTTACAACTTATAAATACAGATACACTCATAAGATTCTATTACAAAGAGGCGTGTCATCCCACGCAATCGCTTCTCTTCCTCGTTTTCATTTTCTCGCAAACAATTATTATTTTCATAATTACTAAACGAATTTTTAAAATCCATAGCTACCAGACACATTCATCATTAATTATATTAAATCGATTTAAATTGACTTTCACTTGTTTCTATCAATCTGATTTTGAAAGATGTCTATTGGAATTAGTGCGTCAATATTGAAACGTTGAACAATGGGATTAAATTACCACAATTAATATTATTCTGGCGTTACTCTCGGTAGTTATTGTGAATGGAATTAAAGTGATATCTAGTTAGAGGTGAAAGCATTAGAATATACATAGACCAAAAATTGACCAAATAAAAGAAATACTTTTGGTTGTGGAAAGTGAAACTATGGAGCGGTACTAATTATGCTGGAATTCAGCTCTATTATGCTATGTTTATAATTAATGTAGAATGTATTTAAAGTAGTAGAAGTAGCCATTCTTTAAAATATTTACTGCAAATTTCATTAATATAACTTCATATTTTTAATATATGTGTGTAATCAACTACTAGAAATAAGCATGCCGTTCAACTGATAACTCTATCTTACTTTATTATATAGAGGTATAACAAAAGTGCTTAAAATTTAAACAATTTTGAAATAAAAATTCTTTATTCCATACGATGCGCTATGTTTCGAAATGATAATAGATATGAAAAAATTGATTCAATACAATAGGCTATTGATTATGTACTATAGAAAGGAACTATAACGTTAACGGGGTTTTATTATTTCATATGGTCAATGAATCTCTATATATGAAAAAACCTCGGGGTGCGTTTTTGAGAAATGGGTGAATTAGTCCCTGGGCACAGGTTACATTAGGGTGAGTTCTATGCACTTTTGGTACAAACACGTCTACATAAAAATTGTTCCTGGTTAAATTTCCTATCTAAATATAACCTTTTAAAGTCAAAGATACTTTTTTTACAAAAATATATTCAAAAGAAAAAGAACAAAGAATCCCAAAAGAAAGAAATTTTGTTTTTTGTCCCATAACTTTTGTCCACGGGGATATAGGTATAGACATTGCTTCACAGAAAAAAAACTTACATATTTTGTCTTTAAAATGATGTTTAGAAGAGGTGATTAGGATTTACAGTTTTCGAAATATGATGTTTCAAAATTCGCCACTCACAGCAATTTTGGGCAATTTTTCTTGTTATTTCGCAAATATTGTTCTGTAACTTTTTTCTACGTAACTTTAGGCATATGCAATGGTACATGTAAGAGGAATAGAAATCAATTACCTTTAAAATGTTCTACTGTATAATGTTGTACGACTTCTTTGAAAGAGGTGTTCTTTTTCAAGACTTATACTTTTAACGAGTTTTTTATATTTTTTACGATTATTTTTTATATTTGCCATTATAACTTATCCTTTCTACATTTAGGTATATATTATATAATAAAAAATAAGGTTTTTCTGTTTACTTTAAAATGGTGTATTATAAAAAATTCTAGGATAATTTTTGAATAAGATATGCTTTTTCAAAATGTAATAAGTACTTGCAACGATTTTTGATTTTAGGATTATTTTTTAAATTCCTCGTTATAACTTTTTTATGTGATTGTGTGTAATGATTGAATCATATTTTTTATAGGTAATACTTTGGATTCACTTGACTCGGCCGGGCAAACTTCAAAATATGGATTAATTTCAATATTTACTGTCAAAACTCCTGCACCACAAGCTTTGCTTGAATAAATAGCATGTAAATGTACCAAAGGATGTACAAAAAACTGCGGTTGTAGGAAGATAGGAATTAGTTGTTCAATATTCTGCAAAGGGTGCATGTGCATGGGTACTAATTTTGGAAACTCTAAGATAACTGAGGTGTCAGAGGAAGATATTGAAGCTAATGCTAACGAAGAGATGGACTTTGATTTTGAAAATTTTTTAAATGTCAACGTTTAAATAATTTTAACTAAAGTGATGTTTTCTAAGACTAATGTTTATGTAATTTTTGTAAAAGAAATAATTTTAAATAATACAGGTACAAAAATATCAAAGAATCACTCGGTTTCCATTACATATTTAAATATAGATGATACACCATTTTAAAGAACAGAAAGTAAGCCCTCTTTATTGAGCAATATATAGTATATTCATGTACAAGAAAAAAAAAGTTATAATGAGAAATTTCAAAAATAATCGTAAAAAATGTAAAAAATAATATTTTTTTATTAGGTATTATATAATATATAATATATAATATATAATATAATTAATATAATATATGATATATAGTATATATAATATAATATTATATAATATGTAATATATTATTCATTAATATTATTTCATTTTTATATTATATTATGAAAAATCGTTAAAAGTATAAAATCTTGAAAAACCATAATATCTTTAAAAAAAGTCGTACAACGTTATACAGTAGACCATTTTAAAGGAAATTGATTTCTATTCCTATTACGTGTACCATTACATATACCTAAAGTTACGTAGAAAAAAGTTACAGAACAATATTTGCGAAATAACAAGGAAAATTGCCCAAAATTGCTGTGAGTGGCGAACTTTGAAAAATCATATTTCAAAAACTATAAATCCTAATTACCTCTACTGAACAACATTTTAAAGAATAAATATGTAGGTTTTTTTCTGTAAAGCAATGTATATACCTATATCCTCGTGGACAAAAGTTATGGGACAAAAAACAAAATTTCTTTCTTTTGGGTTTCTTTGTGCTTTTCCTTTTGAATATATTTTTGTAAAAAAAGTATCATTGACTTTGAAAAGTGATATTTAGATAGGAAATTTAACCAGGAACAATTTTTATGTAGATATACATATTTGTACCAAAAGTGCATAGAACTCTCCCTAATGTAACCTGTGCCCAGGGACTAATTCACCCATTTCTCAAAAACGCACCACTTTAAATGGTAGCACTCCGCGGTTTTTTAATATATAGATGTCCATTGACCATATGAAATAATAAAACCGCGTTAACGTTGTAGTTCCTTTTAGTTATCTTATTTTGAATATAATCAATAGCCTACAAAAATGTAGCATAAAATCTTTCAGAGATATCACTAATTTAAGGGGGGGATGGTTTGAAATCAACATATCAAGCACATTTTTGTGAATTTTTTTCGAAGCTATGGTACAATCATTTTATTTTTAAATTAAATAAACATATTAAGTACAATTCAAAGAATATTTAGAAAAAAATGCAATCCAAAATATTAAAAAGTAAGCCATTGGTGGCAAATTTTGACAGTCAGCTCACAAAAAAATGTATTTTGCGGTGGACATCAGAACTTGCCACTAGATCATACGAAACAAAAATTAAAAAAGATTTAATTAGCTTATGAGTTTCATGAGATCACAACGTTTTTAATGATTTTTGAATTTTTGGTATCACTCAGAAATAAAAAAAAAACAAATGAAATTTTTGGTAAAAATTTGGTAAAAAGCAAAAAAAGAAAAATATCTCGACGTTGTTACCTCATGAAATGGCTCAAGAAAATCTGTGCAAAATATCAGGTAGATTGGCCGAGTAGTTTTTCAGTTACAATGTCCACCGCATTTAAAAAAGCAGTTTTGAGAAAAATGCGTTTAAAGTTTTGACAATCTTCATCTTCTTATTTGTCTGCCAAATCGTAAAGTGGTGCACATTTGAATATGTTTTTTGAATCAAGGAGTAATCTACAAAAGAGAAGGCGAACAGTTGTTTAAAGTTTCTCATTACGCTCAAGCGTGCTGGCGCGAAGTCTAGTCGCAGCAAAGCGAGTCATTCAACACGCTGTATCTCTGGTAATTTTACTCCGATTATTTTGAAGTTTTCAGAGAGTATTCTTCAAAGTATGCACTTTTATTTGAAATAATCAAAAATGGAATATTTCAAACCATACCCCCCCCCTCTTAAGTTAGGTTGATAGCGCGAGTATCACTTTTCTGCGCCATTTACTCTTAGCTTCTAAAAACTAAAATTTTTAATAGTTGTACCAATGTGGTTCTATAGTTCTTTAAATTTTCTATAAAATGGTTTTTGAATGAAAACCACTTTTTTTAATTTTGAAGCATATACGCATTTTGGAGCAGATGAGAATGGGATCTCGGTCTACTGACTACTCACTTTTCATGGTTGCTAGTGAAAAGTACTACTGTACAATTGGCATCACTCGTACCTACATTAGATGATTTGGACGAGCACATTAAGCGCCGGACTCCACTTGCGATTTTGTAGTCGCGCGATTGTTTTGTCGCGAGGATTGAACACATTGTATCAAATCCTATCAAAATCAAACAACTAGTCAATCCATTTGCGACTAAATAATCTTGGAGTGACTTATATTTGAAACAATGTGTTCAATCTTTGCGACAAAATAATCGCGCGACTACAAAATCGCAAGTGGAGTCCGGCGCTAAGAGTTAATTACCAAATTCAAATTTTTCTAGGCAATAAAGCTCTCAATCCAATTAAATGGGATGGGATAATGCTAATGGATATATGCAGCCCACAAAAATGCATAAATCACCAACCTGCCCCTCAGCAATTACTAAACAGCTATTACAAAAATACTTTTTTACACATTTTATTATCAAAGGGTTAAAATTTTATAAGGCTTAAATTATTTAGCCAATCATAAATAATATCCTAAAATGTAAAAAGACCTTTATTTAACTTCATCAAACTATATTAATTCCTAAAAAGTACTTTGATTTACGTTACAACTAGTTTTATTCAATTTTGGCATAAAGGGGTAGTTTTCACCCCCTAGAAACTAATATAAGCATATATCGGTATAGGGTCGACTTTGTATTAGGAGCAGAGCCTATTCCCAAAATTTCATCAAAATCCATCCATTAGGATAGAAATCGGAGGTAATACCTTACTTTTGCTCTCATTAACTACTGGCGTATGTGTGAAATGTGGTTTGTATTATGGTTTTTTCGGTCAGTATGGAATTAAAATCTTTAATTTTATTTGTTCTGTATCTTAGTATTTTGATATGATTTTATAACTCATTCTGAAGAAAACTGCAAATTTATAAGGATGATTAGATGCTGACAAAAACATATTAGTTTATGACTTCTTATGATAATCTAAATTTTGTACTTAATTTACATTAAAAAAATTGAAATTGTGATTCACAGGAAAGGGAATAAATCATTCACGGTTTAAACATTTTCTTAGGACGTCCTATAATTATTTTCAAAACCAACCTTTATGGTATTCTTGCTTATATTTTAAAAAATAAATAAGTAGTTGCTAAGATAACGCTTATCAGCAAATCGTGCACGTATTCTGAAAGGGAAAATCGAAAGAAAAAAATTCTGAAAAGGTTTTAAAATCCTTTATTACATTTTATCTTTTAGCACTATTACAAATAATGCATAAAGGCCGATACAGCAGTCACTGAAGGTTTTCACCTCCGATTTCGTTGAACCTCCATAGATTTTCATGAAAATTGGTGAGTAATTAGAGGATACCTCAAGGAACAAAGGTGACATGATGCCAACTTGCGCTTTTACCCTGGGGGTGGATGCCACCCCTTCTCGGGGGTGAAAATTATTTTATTAAAAATAATACCATAAGTCCAGAGAGGGACAAATTATAAGCAAAATTTGTTAAATAACGTTAATAAAATAAATCAACACTTTTTGAGTTATTAAAGACCAAATATTTTATTTTTTCGTAAAAAAATGCATGTTTTAAATCGGTTTTTCACGTATAAATCAAAAACTATAAGCTTTTACAAAAAAGTTATTATTACTAAAATTGAAGATAATAAAAAACTGAATACATTTCTCACATAAATAACTAAACTAATGTTAGTTCAAAGTGAGTTATTGGCAATTGAATGTGTATTTTTTTCGACGAGTACTCAAATCTAAGTATTCAAGCTTAAATAACGGGAAAACGATGCAATGTATAAAATATTCCTGCTAAACATTTGTCAAAGTACTTCGTAATACCTATCAAATGAACTTCAGAACAAGGTAATAGCGTCAAAATTAAGCAAGTTATAACTAAAATAAAAGAACCGTTTCGAATTTTTAGGAAAAAGTGAAAAATAACATATACGCAATTTCCACAAAAATTAAAATTTATAGTAATCCTTACAAGAACTTCTTTATATTAGCATAAGTAATGTTTTCGATAATTTTGACCGGTTTAGAATGCATATATTTGAATAAAAGATATAATTTAAAAAAATCATAATTTTTAAAATTATTGTAATTCTCATATTCTTTTGAAAATAACTCCAAAAATATCCAATATATGTAAAAAATTATTTATAAGCAAATTTTAGTTTATTTTACCTGTTTTACTATTTCTATAGGGTAAAAAATAACCGAGATAGAAACGTTTAAATCTTAAATTTTGCTGTGTTAACCATGCAACCTGGGTCATTTAACCTTTTATTTTTAAAAAAAGTAAGGGGTCTAGAAGATTAGATTCAACGTTCTTAAATAGTACTTGGAAATAACTTTCAAATAGTTTTTAGATAAACCTGATATCGTAAACACGAACGGAGTTATTAAAAAAAAAACAATAACATTTTTTGGACAAATTTTTAAAAGATAAACTTTGAAAAAATTTTGGAGCATAAACTTTAACGCTATCAACATGTTCGGGGGCTCATTTGATAGATATTTTTAAGTACTTTGACAAATGTTTAATACGTTTATGTTATAAAATGCATCAATTTCCCATTATTTCAGCTTGAATACTTAGAGTTTTTTACTCGCCGAAAAAAATATACATTCAATTACCTATAACTCACTTTTAGTTAACATTAAAAGGTTTTTCCAATAAGGAAAAATTATTGATGAAAAATTGGTTAAAAACATGCATTTTTCTCAAGAAAAATTAAAATCTTTAATCTTTAATAACTCAAAAAGTTTTGATTTATTTTAATAACTTTAAGCCCTAAATGGGATTAGGGGTCGTGTGGTAGCTCATTTATCGATTATCTATTTAGTAATATAAACATTAACATCATTATTTATACAGGGTGGCCGAAAAATAATTTTTGAATTAAAATAATTGACGCAAAAAAATGTATGTAATTTATTTAACTCAAAATACATTTTACTGATGCCACAAATAATAACAAAAAATGTTTATTTCATAAATAAACATTGCTTTTCGCTTAAATTAAATGTCAAATAGCCACAGACCTGCCTCTTGACAGTTTAAACATTTAATTTAAGGGAAAAGCAATGTTTATTTGTCAAATAAACATTTTTTTCTTTTTTCTGAAAGCAGTAAAATGTACAAGAATAAAAAACCGCTAAACGCCGTAAAAATGAGTGGCGCACACAATATTCCAGCTACAAAAGATCTGTTATGAATATTACGTGGCGCGAAAATTGATGCAAAATAAAATTTTAGTTTTATTTTAAACGATTTTTCCATAATATTTTCTAAATTTTAAGTAAAACGCGCCACAAAAGAGTAACTTTGATACAGTTTGAATTTTGAAACTCTTGTGGCGCGTTTACTTCAAATTTAGCAAATATTATGGAAAATGGTTTAAAATAAAACTAAAATTTTATTTTGCATCAAAATAAAAATACATTTTCGCGCCACGTAATAACCATATCAGATCTTTTGTAGCTGGAATATTTTATGCGCCACTCATTTTTACGGCGTTTAGAGGTTTTTTATTCTTGTATCAGGAGTTTTTCAAAGTTTTTTATAAATTAAATGTATGAATTTGAATGCAATTTTTCCCGATTACACGTTAAGCTTTATAAATGGTCGCCTTTGTCGCATTATCTCTCAAATGATCTAGTGTCCATCGAATGTACACTAGATCTTTTCCTATTCAAAATAGTTTGAAAAAAATATTTGGATGGCCGGCTAATGAACTCGGATTGCCCGTTGCCAGATCAAATTTAGCGTCGTAACCACTACAACTACATAAACCATTTCAGGAATAATCGTTAATTGGATTATACTTTTGTAGCTTAATAACTTCTAAACGGCTTAACCGATTTTGATCACTAAACATGAGTTTGAAACGTATTGACAAGTAGTATCTGATGCATCTAAGGTTAAGTATGATAACTGAAGCTACATATTACAGGAATTATTGAGCTTTAAAAACCGTTTCTCCCATAGGAAATAGATTTGATCATATTTATGAAGCCTGTAACTTAAAAATTCGAATTTTCCCGGATACGAGGTATACATCGTCAGATTCGTCTAGAGTCCTTCTACAAACACTCTGTTATTGGCGCAATTCGTAGCTTGAAATTTTGAGTAATTGTCGGAAAACCAAAATTTTCAAAGTTTAGTTTTTCAGTTTTTCGGCGATACTGAGCTGTGTGTGTGTGTCTGATTCTGACAGCTTAGACACCGTTTGAAAGCTTAACTCAACGCTATTGATTTGGTGTATTTACTGTTCTCCTGTCTCTTCTTGAACCGAAGATATATTCCCCCAAAAAATATGTAGTTTTGTACCTACCAAGTCCTATAGCTGGCTTATGGGTGGTCAAAAGTCACAAACTACACCGGTTCTGAATCGGCCCTGACCCCCTCTTCAAACACAGAAAAAAAAATCAGATCGGTAACTTTTCCAGTCACATACACACATACATATTCACAAACATTTTCCCTTTTTTAAATAAAAATTGAATCATATTTCTGAGCTCGGTAACTTTTGAATGGTATAACCGATTTTCAAAATCAGACATGCGCTGGAAAAGTAATCAGTACTATTCGAAACCGCAAAGGTACGACTTAAATTTTTGGGAGTTTTGGAAACGAGAACGAAAAACAGGCCCTAAATAGGAAGGGCCGTAAAATCCACACCATTAGACCAAAATGGATGGTTGACATATGGATGGATGAGTCTTTTCCTGAACTTTAAAATGGGAGTTGTCACAATTTTAAATTCCGTCAGATTTAGAAAATCGAAAATTTCGTGTGTATACAGTGCGTCCATAAAGAAACGCATAAATTCATTATTTCGTAAACCGGCGACTTTTATTTTTAATTTTAGATTTCTTCGCATATATATATATATATATATATATATATATATATATATATATATATATATATATATATATGAAAATTACTAAGTTCTCGGGAAGAACCGCGTTGAGAATTTATAACTCGACGTTTCGGCACCCTTTTTGGAGCCATTATCAAGAGGGGTATGGTTCCGTTCGAGTTCGGGGTCTCAATCTGCCTACTCCCCTCACTCGTGACGTACCAGTAGTGTCTTGTTCTCTAGGAGAACGGTCAAGCGGCACTGAGGTCTCAATCTGCCTACTCCTCAGTGTCGAGTGACGACCTGTCTTCGCCTGTGTAGCTCCTTTTATACTCTCAGTGCGCGCGGGAACTGTATGCGCGGGAGAGGCCTGAGTGGGATCGACTGACGTGGGGATTCGCCGAAGCAGCGGTCGCCATGTTGCCGGCAGTCTTTTGGCGTCATCGCGTGTGTTTAGGCTGTGAGGGCGTTTTTCAATTTCGATGGCTTCACGGATGATTCTCGATTTTAAGGAGCGGACAGGGGCGATGGTTTTTGCTTTCTCGAAATCTATTTGGTGACCTGTCTGAATATGATGTTGGGCAAGGGCTGAAGTAGTGTCGGAATGTTTTACAGATATGGAATGTTCGTAGATACGGTTTTGGATTCGTCGGTTTGTCTGTCCTATGTATGTCCTTGGGCAACTGGAACAAGGTATCTCGTAGACACCATGGTCTTCTACTTCTACCACCATGGATATCTACATGGAGCATTTCGAAACAATAGCCCTGTCATCATCAAATCTCAAACCCACTTGCTGGTTACGGTACGTTGATGACACTTTTGTCATTTGGCCCCATGGTAAAGATACGTTAGATCTCTTCCTCTCCCACCTGAATGGAATACACCCCAGTATTCAATTCACGATGGAAGTTGAGTCTGAGGAGTCTTTACCATTCCTTGATGTACTTATTCAAAAACAGCCACCTCACAGTTTTTCCTATTCCGTGTACCGAAAACCCACCCATACAAATCGGTATCTCAATGCCCAGTCACATCATCACCCCGCCCAACTCAGTTCAGTTGTCAACACTCTTGTTTCTCGCTCTATAAGGCTTAGTGACGACAATCACAGACCATCTGAAATAAATTCAATAAGGCAAACACTCTTACAAAACGGCTACCATAAAACCCAAATCAATAGGAGCATTCAGAAACATCTAAATCCCATTCCATCTAATAAAGAAAACTTGCCGCCCGATCAACCCAAAATCTTTCTACCTTTTATCAAAGGTGTCACTGACAAGATTAGTAGAATTCTTACCCCTCTAAATATCAAAACCGTCTTCACTACTCACTCCAAGTTGTGCAATCTTGTCAGATCCGTAAAAGACCAAATCCCCAACGAAGACCATGGTGTCTACGAGATACCTTGTTCCAGTTGCCCAAGGACATACATAGGACAGACAAACCGACGAATCCAAAACCGTATCTACGAACATTCCATATCTGTAAAACATTCCGACACTACTTCAGCCCTTGCCCAACATCATATTCAGACAGGTCACCAAATAGATTTCGAGAAAGCAAAAACCATCGCCCCTGTCCGCTCCTTAAAATCGAGAATCATCCGTGAAGCCATCGAAATTGAAAAACGCCCTCACAGCCTAAACACACGCGATGACGCCAAAAGACTGCCGGCAACATGGCGACCGCTGCTTCGGCGAATCCCCACGTCAGTCGATCCCACTCAGGCCTCTCCCGCGCATACAGTTCCCGCGCGCACTGAGAGTATAAAAGGAGCTACACAGGCGAAGACAGGTCGTCACTCGACACTGAGGAGTAGGCAGATTGAGACCTCAGTGCCGCTTGACCGTTCTCCTAGAGAACAAGACACTACTGGTACGTCACGAGTGAGGGGAGTAGGCAGATTGAGACCCCGAACTCGAACGGAACCATACCCCTCTTGATAATGGCTCCAAAAAGGGTGCCGAAACGTCGAGTTATAAATTCTTAACGCGGTTCTTCCCGAGAACTTAGTAATTTTTATTTACCTGACCGCGGAAATCTTTCCGAACATATATATATATATATATATATATATATATATCATACGAGTGACGTCATCCATCTGGGCGTGATGACGTAATCGATGATTTTTTTAATGAGAATAGGGGCCATGTGACAGCCTATTTGAAAGGGTATTAAATTCTCTATTCCATGATATAAACATTAACATAATTATTTATACAAGGTGTTCAAAAAACATTTTATTAATTAAAATAATTTAGACAAAAAGAAGAATGTATGTAATTTATCTAATTCAAAATACGTTTTAATGTTGTCAGAAAACAGGAAAAATGTTTATTTGACAAATAAATATTGTTTTTCGCTTAAATTCAATGTTACAGCTTTCACCCACCTGCCTCTTGCCAGTTTGAATATTTCGTTTAAGCGAAAATCAATGTTTATTTGTCAAATAAATTTTTTTTCGGTTTTCTGACAGTAGTAAAACGCATTTTGAATTAAAGAAATTACACACATCGTTCTTTTTGTCTCAATCATTTTAATTAAAAAAATATTTTTTGGAACATCCTGTATAAATAATTGTGTTATTGTTTACATTAATGAATAGAGAATTGAATACCCTTTCAAATGAGCTATCACACGACCCCTATTCTCATTTAAAATAATCATCGATTGCGTCATCATGCCTAGACGAATGACGTCACTAGTATGATATATATTCCGAAAAATCGTAATTTAAAAATAAAAATCGACCTGTTTCGGGATTTTTCCTTAAAGTCGCCGGTTTACGAAATAACGAATTTATGCCTTACTTTATGGACGCACTGTATAGTATCGCGTGTAGGGGGGTGTGGGTGTGCGCCATTGGCGAGAACTGCCGTTCTCTGGTAATTTTGAGTTAAATAAATTACATGTATTCTTTTTTTTTGCGGCAATTAATTTAATTCAAAAAATATTTTTTTGGCCACCCGGTATAAATAATGATGTTAATGTTTATATTACTGAATAGAGAACTGAATCACCTTTCAAATGAGCTACCACACGACTCCTATTCCCATTTAAAAAAATCAGCGATGACGTTATTACGCCCAAATCGATGACGTCACTATTATGTACTATACGTCAAAAAATCATAATTTAAAAATAAAAATCGACCAGTCAGAGCTTTAACTCTGAAAATAATTAAGTCATGAGATAATAGACGGTTTCCACACTTTACGAATGCACTGTATAACCTACTTATACAGGGTGTTTGGTAAAAATGGGCCATTGCTAAACATTAGATCCCTGACATTTAACAGTTCAATTTAAGCTAACTTACCTTATAGTAAGAAAGTTGTGTGTGTGTGTGTGTGTGTGTGTGTGTGTGTGTGTGTGTGTGTGTGTGTGTGTGTGTGTGTGTGTGTGTGTGTGTGTGTGTGTGTGTGTGTGTGTGTGTGTGTGTGTGTGTGTGTGTGTGTGTGTGTGTGTGTGTGTGTGTGTGTGTGTGTGTGTGTGTGTGTGTGTGTGTGTGTGTGTGTGTGTGTGTGTGTGTGTGTGTGTGTGTGTGTGTGTGTGTGTGTGTGTGTGTGTGTGTGTGTGTGTGTGTGTGTGTGTGTGTGTGTGTGTGTGTGTGTGTGTGTGTGTGTGTGTGTGTGTGTGTGTGTGTGTGTGTGTGTGTGTGTGTGTGTGTGTGTGTGTGTGTGTGTGTGTGTGTGTGTGTGTGTGTGTGTGTGTGTGTGTGTGTGTGTGTGTGTGTGTGTGTGTGTGTGTGTGTGTGTGTGTGTGTGTGTGTGTGTGTGTGTGTGTGTGTGTGTGTGTGTGTGTGTGTGTGTGTGTGTGTGTGTGTGTGTGTGTGTGTGTGTGTGTGTGTGTGTGTGTGTGTGTGTGTGTGTGTGTGTGTGTGTGTGTGTGTGTGTGTGTGTGTGTGTGTGTGTGTGTGTGTGTGTGTGTGTGTGTGTGTGTGTGTGTGTGTGTGTGTGTGTGTGTGTGTGTGTGTGTGTGTGTGTGTGTGTGTGTGTGTGTGTGTGTGTGTGTGTGTGTGTGTGTGTGTGTGTGTGTGTGTGTGTGTGTGTGTGTGTGTGTGTGTGTGTGTGTGTGTGTGTGTGTGTGTGTGTGTGTGTGTGTGTGTGTGTGTGTGTGTGTGTGTGTGTGTGTGTGTGTGTGTGTGTGTGTGTGTGTGTGTGTGTGTGTGTGTGTGTGTGTGTGTGTGTGTGTGTGTGTGTGTGTGTGTGTGTGTGTGTGTGTGTGTGTGTGTGTGTGTGTGTGTGTGTGTGTGTGTGTGTGTGTGTGTGTGTGTGTGTGTGTGTGTGTGTGTGTGTGTGTGTGTGTGTGTGTGTGTGTGTGTGTGTGTGTGTGTGTGTGTGTGTGTGTGTGTGTGTGTGTGTGTGTGTGTGTGTGTGTGTGTGTGTGTGTGTGTGTGTGTGTGTGTGTGTGTGTGTGTGTGTGTGTGTGTGTGTGTGTGTGTGTGTGTGTGTGTGTGTGTGTGTGTGTGTGTGTGTGTGTGTGTGTGTGTGTGTGTGTGTGTGTGTGTGTGTGTGTGTGTGTGTGTGTGTGTGTGTGTGTGTGTGTGTGTGTGTGTGTGTGTGTGTGTGTGTGTGTGTGTGTGTGTGTGTGTGTGTGTGTGTGTGTGTGTGTGTGTGTGTGTGTGTGTGTGTGTGTGTGTGTGTGTGTGTGTGTGTGTGTGTGTGTGTGTGTGTGTGTGTGTGTGTGTGTGTGTGTGTGTGTGTGTGTGTGTGTGTGTGTGTGTGTGTGTGTGTGTGTGTGTGTGTGTGTGTGTGTGTGTGTGTGTGTGTGTGTGTGTGTGTGTGTGTGTGTGTGTGTGTGTGTGTGTGTGTGTGTGTGTGTGTGTGTGTGTGTGTGTGTGTGTGTGTGTGTGTGTGTGTGTGTGTGTGTGTGTGTGTGTGTGTGTGTGTGTGTGTGTGTGTGTGTGTGTGTGTGTGTGTGTGTGTGTGTGTGTGTGTGTGTGTGTGTGTGTGTGTGTGTGTGTGTGTGTGTGTGTGTGTGTGTGTGTGTGTGTGTGTGTGTGTGTGTGTGTGTGTGTGTGTGTGTGTGTGTGTGTGTGTGTGTGTGTGTGTGTGTGTGTGTGTGTGTGTGTGTGTGTGTGTGTGTGTGTGTGTGTGTGTGTGTGTGTGAAAAAATGGCTTGGATGCGAGTCCGTTAGCCACAGATTTTTATTTTATTTTTACCTCAATTTATTAGTTTTGTTATATTTATACGTATTTCACTTAAATGATTATATTTGTTTCTTTTAAGTAGTTTATGAGTAATTTAAATATTTCCATTTTATGACAACTTAGTAGATATTCTATACTAATTGGAAAATGAACTTGTGTTTGCCGTAAATTGTAATATAATTGATTTATATATCTCTCGTTAATTTTGCATTCCAAGAAAATATGGTTTAAATCTCTAATCGAAACATTATCACAAAAACATACTGATGAATTAATTATTCCTAATTTGTGCAGATGTGCCTCATATTTCCCGTGTCGAGTTTTTAATCTGACGATAGTAGAAATATCTTGCTTTGGCAGGTTATATTTAAATATGTATTCAGGTGGCGGAGGAAGTTCTTGATGTAAAGAAAAATATAAATTTTTTGACATGCTTGTAATATTTTTCCATTCTTTTTTCCATATTTTATTTATTCTAACTTTAGTAAGAAAGTTGATATTATTAGTAAGAAAGTTGATAATAACCGAAATACAGGGTGTCAAAGTTAAACTTTTATTTGATTTATTCTTGAATATTTTCTGACAGGCATGGGCGAATAACACGAAATTTAGTAAGCTGACGTTTTTGGGACGAGAAATCTAAATTCGGCATAAAAAATAATGTATTAACCAGATGGCGCCACATACGTCTTTCAGCGCTTATTTAATACATTCAATTCTTTTTATCCCCCACTCTACATACTTTTTGAGTCAAAACTTTTATTCTCTTAATATTTTTACTTAAAAAAGGTATACTACATTCATCTCGCTAAACTCAACCGTTTTCGAAATAAACGCATTTTAAATCTGCGATGCAACATAATGTTCTACATATCATTGTAGTTACACCATAAAAATAAACTTGAAACCATAATAATTGTGCAAGTTCTCATATTTATGTTATTGAATCGCAAATTCTATTTGAAAGAATTTGCGATACATTTTGGGAAATTACTATAGTTTTAACTTATTTTTTGGTCGTAACTGCAATGATATTATGCAAAAAATTATGTTGTACCGCAGATTTAAAAAGCGTTTATCTCGAAAACGGTGGAGTTTAGCGAGATAAATGCAGTATACCTTTTAAAAAAATTAATAGGGGCATTAAGGTTTTGAATCAAAAACGATGTACAGTGGGTAATTAAAAAATTGAACGTATTAAACGAGCGCGTGAAAGACGTATGTGGCGCCCTCTGGGTAATACATAATTTTTGGTGACAAATTAAATTTCTCGTCCCAAAGAACGCTCACTTACCAAATTTCGTGTTGTTATCCCATGCCTGTTAGAAAATATTCAGGAATAAATAACACATTAACTTTGACACCCTGTATTTCGGTTATTATCAACTTTCGTACTGAGGTAAGTTAGCTTAAATCCACCTATTTTAAGCTCAGGAATCTAAGGTTAAGCTAAGGCCCATTCTTTACCAAACACCCTGTATAATTAGTTTTATGGCTACAATAAGTTATGTACATATTGGGAATTCCGGAGCCCCAATTTTAATCTCTTAATCGCCTTTACCTGACCGATCGTTGTTGGCAGGTAAAATTACAATAATTTCTTAGAACCACTGAAGGCAAATTTTGTCCGGAGTCCGGAGTGAAGAAGGTCCGTTGTTCGGAGGTGTTTTCTTATTTACTCACATATGGAATGTTCGGTGGCATAAAAACTGTCCGTTCAGCAGAGGTTTCCGCTGGGGAGAGGTGTCCGTTAGCAGAAGTTTAACTGTATCTAAAAAAATGAAAACTGCATCGTATTTAAAAATTTTCAATAAATTAACAGTAATCATTGTCAAAATCTCAAGTTTGCTTCGTTAATATCTTGTAATCTCTTATGATATTGTTGCTGAGATGCCGTTATGGCTATATTTTTGGTTCTGGTTCATACGCTATCGATAAACGATGATACGTCGATACAAATTATACGACTCCACCTCTGGCTTTCGCCAAATCTATTTCACCGAAATTTATGGGACGTGAACTCATACATTATGTATGGAGAACATTTTTGTATTATTACTCCTTATTATATAATTTGAAAAGGGTCAAGTGCATGGGATCGTTTTACGGACAACACAAGAAGACACACTACAGGGGGCGTCGTTTCATTTGAATTAACGACTGTGTACGAGGTAGAGATCTTTTTTAGAGTTTTAAGAGAAGAGATATTTTTATTTGTGAAAGGATGTTCGCTAAAATTTTATGAACCCGTTATAAAAGTAAAATAAATAATGACTAGAAGAATAATATCTTACCTTCTTCTTCTTCTTGTGACTTGTTTGTTTTCAAGCGTTGGCTATCGTCGTATTAAAACACGTTAAGCCCCGCGTGACACAGATGCTGTCTCACAGTGCTGTGATCTTGGTGGAGCGCGTGACCCTACCGTGTCTCTCACAGCCGTATTAACATAAATTTCCGGTCCACAGATCTCACAAAAAAAATTCATGCCGAGGCTTAACGTGTTAGCTGATGAAATGTTTCTCGGTCGGCAGCTATATGAAACAATTCCTCCACCGTTCGATATGTCCATTGTCTAATGTTACGCAGCCAGGACCGTTGTTTTCTTCCAATCCAGCGTTTTCCTTCGATTTTGCCCTGAATGATTCACCGGAGTGAGCGATATTTAGGTCCTCTCATTATATGACCGAAGTATTGAACCTTTCTCATTTTTATGATATTGATCAATTCTCGCTCTTTGTGCATGGTCTACAGCACACTTTCGTTGGATATGTGTGCTGTAACACCACGACTCGAACCTTACCTACCCTTGGTAAATTAGACTTAACTACGAGTAAGATTGAGTAACTTCTGATTAAAGAGAAACTATAGTCTATTTTTATGACCGAGGGAGTAAATTATGTATAAAATTATAGTTATAACTTATGCTATATTACTCTCTTCGTCATAAAGATAGACTATAATTTACTATGTAAAATATAGTACCTGTGCTTGTTTTTCTTCTTCTTCTACGGCACTACAGCCCAAATTGAGCCTTGGCCTCCTTTATTTTTTGCCTCCACCCTTGCCTGTCTGTGGCTGCTCTTCTCCATACACGGACTCCTAAAAGGGCTTGTGCGTCGCTGTTTACTGTGTTTTCCCAGCGCTTTCGTGGCTTCCCAACCGGTCTCTTTCCTTGCATTCTAGCATTCAGTGCTCGTTTTGGTAGCCTATCCTCTCCCATTCTTATCACATGTCCGGCCCATTGCAATCTTTGTAATCTAATGAAGTCTGACAGGGGCGTTTCCTTATAGAGTTGATAAAGCTCGTTGTTGTATCGACTTCTGAAGATTCCCTTTTCCCTCACAGGTCCTAGTGTTCTCCTAAGTACTTTCCTTTCGAATGTGTCGAGTTTGTTTTTGGATGTTTCTTTCAGCACCCAGACTTCACTGCCATAGCATGTTATTGGTCGAATTAAGGTTTTATAGATTCTCATCTTTGTATTTCGGTGGACACTTTTTGACCGAAATATATGGGAGAGGGCAAAATAAGCTCTATTTGCCTGCGTTATTCTCTTCCTTATTTCTCCATCTTCTGATCCGTCGGCATATATTTCTACTCCCAGGTATGTAAACTTTTCAACCGTTTCAATGTCATCTTCATGTATGATGTTTTCTGGGACTATATTTCTTCTCGTCTGAGTCATTATTTTTGTTTTTTCTGTGTTAATTTCCAGACCTAGCATTTTTGTTTGTGTTTTTAACTCTGCATATGTTTCCTGTGCTCCTGTTGATGTTCTACTCATAATATTAATATCATCAGCATAAGCGGCCAGTTGAACCGTTCGGTTGGTCAGTAGATTTCCTCGTCCAGTTTGCTTGTCCTACAATGCCAGTATTTCAGCTTCAGCTCATAGTTTGTCGTCTGTTTGGATATTCCTGCACCAGAAGACACTACTTTCGCTCCCGAGGTCAAAAAACCTTTTTTCCACGTACCACTATCCCAACGGCGGATCCAGCAACCTTGCAAGGAGGGGGCAATGAAATAAATTTTTTCTCGTCACTAGCGTACACAGGATTCTTTCTCGGAATGAGCTGTTACTTTCTTTTTCTTCATGTACCATGTCCTTTTAGATCGTTGATTTATATCATAGCTATCTTAATTATTTTATTCACTGCCACCCTAAATCAACCACGAAGTGCTTCTTCGTCCTGGACTGCATTTGGCTTCTATTTTCACTTGCATAATATTTTGTAGCAACCTATATTTGAAACTTCTCATTACATGCCCAAAATACTCCACTTTTCTCTTCTTGATGCCTTCTATAATCTCAGTAGTCTTGCTGAGACGTTCTAGTATGGTGGAGTGTCGAATCTTCTTCACCCAAGATACTTTTAAAATTCTTCTATAGCACCACATTTCGACCTTTATAACCTCAAGGCGATTTAAGTAGATCGCTATCGATAGAGAGAAAATATTGTTTATTATTTTTATTTCAGTTATTTTTATTTGTTTAATTATAGTAAAGGTGTGTGTTGTGTGACAGAAAAATTCCAATGAAGCTGAAGGGAAAATTCTATAAAACAGCCATAAGACCGGCTATGATGTACGGAACTGAATGTTGGGCAGTGAAAAAGAAAGAGGAACAACGAATGCATGTGGCGGAAATGAGAATGCTTAGATGGATGAGTGGAGTGACAAAGAAGGATAAAATTAGAAATGAGTATATTAGGGGAAGTCTAGGTGTGGCACCAATTGATGCCAAAATGAGAGAGCATAGGTTAAGATGGTTCGGTCATGTTCAACGTCGAGACGTTAATCACCCAATACGAAGAATAGCTGAAGTGCAGATTCCTGGAAGGAGTAGGAGAGGAAGACCAAAGAAGACCTGGGGGGAGGCGATAAGGCAGGACATGTTGGTAAAGGGGATTAACATTGATATGACCCAAGACAGAATTGTGTGGAGAAATGCAATTAGGGAAGCCGACCCCGCATAGGGATAAGGCAAAGAGAATGATGATGTTTAATTATAGTAAACTTTGTATGTCAGGCTTTTAGTCTTCCTCGTTTTACGAGAGATGTCGCTGTTTTGCTTCTCAAAGGTGGAATCATTACACCGCGGTGATGATATCACCGCGGTGATATCATAGGCAAGCTGTTGATATTTGGTTTAGAGTGGTGACTGCATAGCTCCACCGATGACGCATGAGATGCAGAAATAGCTATCTGGAGATGGTGGTCCAACTCTAAATCAAATAAAAACAAAAACTGCCTTTTTCTCCTTCCTAGATCGTTTTTATTGACAGTCCAAGACTCGACACCATACAGTAAGACTGAGAACACGTACTTCGGAGAAGGAATTATGTTTCAGTTATTCAGTTATCAACAGGACACAAAACCCACTATTTAATTTTTAATCGTAATTATCTCTTTCTTAAAAAAATGAAACACCAGGCGAAGTCTCAAGGAGGGGGCAATTGACTCCATTGAGCCCCCTTGGATCCGCTCCTGCCTATTCAAAGTATAAATTTCATGACCTTATCGTAGGGAGCAAAGTCGTACGTTTTCACCCTAGGGAGACAAAGTACTTTTATTCCCTATGGAGTAAAAGTAAAATTGACGTCACGGTATATAATTGATGAAATCACTTATTGATGCCTTATACTATATTCTATTACGTAAGTATCTATACATTTTTAACGTTTATTTATAGAACACCCTGTATGTTGCAAAATGGTAAACAATAGTAAATTGTTATTTTGATTTAATTAATAATTTGACTTCAATTCACAGCTTCATCCGATTATTAGTAGTTTCAAAGTGTGTACACATAATATATATTTACAAAATATAAAATAATATTTAATAATATCTAGTGATTTTCAAATATCCACTGCTCAAAATTTCACATTTAACATTAATATAAATAATTGCCCAACCACAAATTAAACGTATTTATTATTATTAAACCAGTTGTGTCCTGAAATTTTCTTAATGTCATCAGGTCATCTCATTTGTGTCCTTTCTCTGCTTCTCCTTCCTAACCATGGTCTCCATTGTTGTATTTCGTGGTTCCATCTTTTATCCTTCAGTCGGGTATTGTGTCCTGCGAAGCTCCATATTTATTTGGCAGCATGTTCTCCTGCATCTTTTACTTTGGTTTTGCTTCTAATCCATTGTTTGTTTTGTTTTTGTCTATAAGTCTCACCCCGAGCATTGAACTTTGTGCCTTTTCTATGTTATCCATATTAGCCTTGGTGAGTGTCCACGTCTGTGAAACATACGTGAGTATAGGTGATCGTAAACTCTGGTTTTCAAATATTGTTCTATTTTACTGTTTTTCAGGATCCAACTTAGTTTTCCAAATCCTGCTCACGCTAACCTTATTCTTCTGGTAATTTCCGGCAGTTTGATTTTCTTTGTTAACTTTCATTATCTGTCCCAGGTTAAGTCACCTATGATGGTCTATCTACTAGTACAGACACGGTTTAGATGCAAAATCAGTCGACAGGTAAAGGAAAAATATCCAAAACAAGAAAAACTAAACTTAGATAACCTAAAAGTCTCTGAGGTACAAGAAAGATTTGAGAGAACAGTGGATGAAAAATTACTAGAAGAAAACAAAGGAGACTCCACAATAGAAAATCAATGGAACAACATAATCAGTATCATACTAAACACAGCGAAAGAAGTCCTAGGAACAAAGACACGACAGAGAGAAGAAACATGGTTCGATGAAGAATGCAAACAAGCTATACAGGAAAGAAATGAAGCACATAAGAATTACATACTCAGACGTACTAGAGAGAGAAAAACAAAATTTGAGAACAAAAGACGAAGAGCAGATAAACTGTGCAGAGAAAAAGAGAAAGTACGAAAACCAACGGATACTAAACATAGAGAGGGAGTTTAAGGAAAACGAAACACATAGTGCATACCAATTTATCAAACATTTAAGACAGGGATACAAACCGAAGACTAGCCTCTGCAAAAATAAGAAGGGTGAAATCATTAGCGATATGAACGAAATTAAGGTAACCTGGATGACATATTTTAAGGAAGTATTAAACAAAGGGGCACAACCACCATTACAACAACAGAGGCAGTAGCAGGCACGGCAGGAGGTACAACAACAAGAACTAGGGGAAGGTGGAGAAGAAAATGAATTAACTAGACCCCCAACGCTAGAGGAAGTCCAAACGGCAATCCACATACAAAAAAGCCATAAAGCACCGGTGAAGCGTCTAAAGTCTTCTGATTGATGAGTAATGGTCGCTGGGTTTAATTAGTTAGGTAGTAGAGACAATGGACTGTTTAGATTTGTAGAGATAAGATATATATGGGCATTTAGTATAGCAAAAATGAATAAATGTGTGTGTTTGTACGCAAATGTGAAAAAGTTGACCTGGCTATATGTTCATAAATTGTATCAATGTTAGAGAAAATATCGCACCTACCTTTAAAATGGGTGTAACTGGCCGGTATCTCCAGGATTGGGCAGCATCTCCATGACGGAACGGCCACCCGGGTGGTAAACTAGGCAAGTGTGTCTCGTTCGACGTAGAATTTCGTACTGACTTGAGTTTTGTCTTCCTTGTTCCTTGGCAAGGTTCAGATACCGCCCTTTCGGGGTAAAGAAAACACATGTGGTTCCTTGAAACACTTTCTAGCCTGATACATGTGCCAAGCAAACTTTGATCCCCTTTTGTCAAAGTAAGTGCGTTCTCTCTTTCAACAAGAAAATATTTATGAACAGCCAGTGGTGTAACAAAGAAGGATTTAACTATGAAATATATTATATAAAATGGAGTTAAACTATGTATATATTTATTATAAGAAAACTAAGAGGGTATTTGCTATTACATAATTAAGTAGTCATATGCCTAACTATAAAAAACTAATAAACTAAAATACTAAAATACGTTGCATACTTTCCCAAACATTCTCCCCCTCCAAAAACGAATGTTTTTAAGAACGATTGGAAGTATAAGTATAAAGATGAACATGAAGAGATAGAATATAACGCAGTAAAGAGATAGAATAAAAAAATGGTAAAAGATATAGAATAGTAAAAATAGTAAAAGAGTTAGAATAGTAAAAGTAATAAAAGAATAGTAATAAAATAAAAGTAATGAAAGAGGTAGTATAGTACAGGAATGCACTGAAAACGAAATATGACTCCGTAAGCATACCTTGACCACCGAACGTCTGAGGTTGCCATGCATGGATGAACAAGCGCGTCGGACGCCGTTAACCGAAAAAGATATCTGATCCAATCGATTGTCAGGATAATACCGTAAGGACGAAATATTGATTTCCAGATAAGCTGTGGGCGTATTTTGACCACCGAACGTCTGAGGTTGCCATACATGGATGAACAAGCGCGTCGGACGCCGTTAACCGAAAAAGATATCTGATCCAATCGATTGTCAAAATAAGACATTTTTCCTATATAAATTTTTATTGATTGACAGATAACCGTGGGATGCGAAAGAAAGAAGAAGAACCGCGTCGAAAGCTCTACGAGGGGTCGTAGGTATTAGAAAGAAAGTGTTCGACGATAGCCGATAAGTAATAATAAAGTGATATTTCGACGTGGACCACGGTAGAAAACTGCCAATTGTAGGGAAAACCTGTAACAGTTGTGCCGGTGACCAACCACGACTAACACAAGCTGCGAGGTTTTGATGAGATGACATTTAATGCCGAGAAAAACATGAGATCAGTCCTTGTATGTGGCTTATGATTGGCAAGAAAATAATTAAGCTAAGTAAACAATTGTGAAATTTGACCAAACGTGAAGATTGGACGAAAAACTCGTTGACAAAATGTGACATGGACATTATGAGTGCCAAGAGCTCCAAACCTGCTATTGGTGATCATGTAAAAGAAGACACTAGAAATTTAGCACATACAAGTACAATCTGACATGTTAATATAGATAATATTGTTGTAGCAGACATTTGGCCAGTAAAAGACACTGAGAAATAAGCCAAGAGGATAAAAAAAGAAAAGACGTCAGTCGTACGGCTCCATTCCAGGAAAGTACCTTGATAATGGACGAATTCCTCCTTGGCAAACGAAAAGAGAAAAGTGTCAAATGATCTGAACCAAAGTCGCTGAGTACCCCGGGGTAGATTTAGATGGTTGCTTGCTGCGAATCATCGAGCTTTAGAAGCTGAATAAGCTCTAACTGTAGAGAGCGAGTAGATGAAAGAGAATCACTTCCTAGCAAACCGTCATGAATGTAGAAAGTAGCGATAGTGTTAGTGACGGCGTAGGAGAATGTGATCCTGTAGTAAACGAACACTCTTGGAGTTTTGTAAAGTAAGAAAATATGAAGACGTGACTTGATGCAGACACGTGGAGAATATTCTCTGTAGTAAACGAAAACTCTTGGAGTTTGGTAAAGTAAGAAAATATGAAGACGTGACTTGATGCAGACACGTGGAGAATATTCTCTGTAGTAAACGAAAACTCTTGGAGTTTGGTAAAGTAAGAAGATATGAAGACGTGACTTGATGCAGACACGTGGAGAATATTCTTGGAGCGGTTTACAAGGAGCCGATCTCCAGAGAACTCTCGAATAGTTCCAAAATTCCTTGTTAGCGTTAATTTATCGATACCTTTGATTTATGTTGTAGATGAAGAAGTAATGAAAATATCGAAAATTAAGTAACAGAGGAAATGCCCTTTGAGGACTAGTATAAAAGTAGTATGTAGAGACACACCTCGAACGTCATATTACGTAGATGAACGTCGAAGCGAGAACGAATTTTGGATGTAAGTAACGAATTTAATAATTTGTTGTATAAAAAGCTGCGCAAGGAGCTGTGTAAATAAGTAATTAAGTAACTAAGTAAGTGGACACCTCAGGAAACGGTGTCATATGCAGGGAAGAACTAAAATGATTCTTAGACCCGACATGTTTCTCTATGAGATTTCCTGAAAGGGTTTCCTAGCATACAAAACGACTATATGTCGGAAAGTAAGTGAGTATGTATCGAAGGAAAGTATGCAACGTATTTTAGTATTTTAGTTTATTAGTTTTTTATAGTTAGGCATATGACTACTTAATTATGTAATAGCAAATACCCTCTTAGTTTTCTTATAATAAATATATACATAGTTTAACTCCATTTTATATAATATATTTCATAGTTAAATCCTTCTTTGTTACACCACTGGCTGTTCATAAATATTTTCTTGTTGAAAGAGAGAACGCACTTACTTTGACAAAAGGGGATCAAAGTTTGCTTGGCACATGTATCAGGCTAGAAAGTGTTTCAAGGAACCACATGTGTTTTCTTTACCCCGAAAGGGCGGTACCTGAACCTTGCCAAGGAACAAGGAAGACAAAACTCAAGTCAGTACGAAATTCTACGTCGAACGAGACACATTTGCCTAGTTTACCACCCGGGTGGCCGTTCCGTCATGGAGATGCTGCCCAATCCTGGAGATACCGGCCAGTTACACCCATTTTAAAGGTAGGTGCGATATTTTCTCTAACATTGATACAATTTATGAACATATAGCCAGGTCAACTTTTTCACATTTGCGTACAAACACACACATTTATTCATTCTTGCTATACTAAATGCCCATATATATCTTATCTCTACAAATCTAAACAGTCCATTGTCTCTACTACCTAACTAATTAAACCCAGCGACCATTACTCATCAATCAGAAGACATTAGACGCTTCATTTTGGTCCTTCGAGCCGGATACATGTGCCAAGCAAACTTTGATCCCCTTTTGTCAAAGTAAGTGCGTTCTCTCTTTCAACAAGAAAATATTTATGAACAGCCAGTGGTGTAACAAAGAAGGATTTAACTATGAAATATATTATATAAAATGGAGTTAAACTATGTATATATTTATTATAAGAAAACTAAGAGGGTATTTGCTATTACATAATTAAGTAGTCATATGCCTAACTATAAAAAACTAATAAACTAAAATACTAAAATACGTTGCATACTTTCCCAAACAACCGGGAATAGATAAAATACCGGCAGAACTACTCAAGCAAGGAGGAAGGAATTTGACACAACAGATGTACCAGCTAATACGAGAGATATGGATAGAAGAAGAAATCCCCCAACAATGGAAGAAAAGTATAATCTGCCCTATTCATAAAAAAGGAGACAAACTGTTGTGCCAGAATTATAGAGGCATCTCTTTACTTTGTTCGGGATACAAAATATTCACAAACATCCTTAATCGAAGACTTCAACCTCTCACGGAAAGAATCATCGGGGAATATCAAGAAGGGTTTAGGCAAATTAGATCTGCCACTGACCAACTATTTACAGTTAAACAAATACTAGCCAAAGCATGGGAATATGACATGGACGTTTACAATCTATTTGTAGATTTTAAATAAGCCTATGATTTAATATATAGAACAATTCTAACTAATATATTGGAAGAATTTGGCATACCATCAAAATTAATACGACTAGTGCAAATGACAATGACAGAAACAGAAGCACAGGTATGTATTCAAGGACTGATCACTGATGCGTTTACGATAACGCAAGGACTGAAACAAGGCGACGGACTGACTCCAACGCTTTTAAATCTTGTTCTTGAATATGTAATTAGACGGTTGACGGTGATCGGAAATAACATACAAACAAATCTACCCAATAAGCAGCATACGCAGATGATATAAACATAATGAGAGCAGAACAATGAATGCAGCGGAAGAAACTTACGTTGAGTTGAAACAGAGTGTAGAAGCAGTAGGGCTAGCAAAAAATACGAATAAAACAAAACTACTCATACAAACCAGATCAAATAGGCCGGCGCAACAACACTTTATTGACGATATAGAACATGTGAATAGATTCACGTAGCTAGGAATGGATCTGATCGCAAGCAATGAAGAAGAACCGGAAATAAATAGAAGGCTTGTGCTGGCAAATAAAGCCTATTTCGCGATGGGCCACATATTCAAATCGCGAGACGTACACCGGAAAGCAAAACTCCGGGTCTATAAAACAATAATCAGGCCCATAGTAAGTTATGGCTGTGAAACATGGGTGGTTCCACAGAAATCTGCCAATGCATTAGATGTGTTTGAAAGAAAAATATTACGTAGGATACTGGGCCCAATAAGTGAAAATAACAACTGGCGAATTAGGTATAATAGAGAAATATACGAGCAATATAGCGAACCAACTCTAGCACAATACACTAATGGCTTGATTACACGTAACGAGTACAGTGGCAAGACAGCAAACTGTTACTAGACCGAGAAAGTGGTGAGGGCGAGAGATGGTTTATACGTATTTGGCAATTTTTGAATTTGGAGGCGAGTCAGTTCAGTTTCGATTCACAAAAACGAGGAGTAGTGTACTTATGGATCGTAAAGCTAACATTAAAAATATATCAAACGGCATATACCACTGCGTATACAAGAATTGACGGATATATTATGAGAAGGAGATAAGAGTCTTTGGACTATAGACAATGCATTAGGATTAGATCAAATCTCGCTGCTCTCGATTTCTTCGATTCATTGATTGTTTTATTTCTTGTCTAATGTTTAATTTTTTAAATGTCCAATTTATTTTTTTTTATTTGACTTCTTGAGTTTTAAAACCAGTATTTATTTCTTTTACAATCGATATATATGCTGCATCACGTTTTTGTTTATGTTTATACTCCAAAGATTTGAAATTTCATAAGCACGGGTGTGACTTATCAATGCAATTGAACTAAACTTTTTTGTTCTATCTGAGTTCGATTTGTTAGCTATTTTTGAGAATCACAAATCACATTGATTAACACAAGTCGTCTCCTCTGATGAAGTGGTAGGTAATATGCACAGTTACACAGCGAGTGTTGTTTACACATACCGAGTGGATTGGCGAGTACACGATTGAAGGGTGAGAGGTCGAAGGCTCGGCCTAGTAAATAGAACAAGATCCGAGTGACTGTCTCGCCATATGACTGGGTCGAGTGCTCGGTCGAGTACTCGGTAGCATGTTTATACCAAACGAGCACTCGGCCGAGAACACTGTCTCGCCACAATACTCGTTACATGTAATCAAGACTTAAACTGCAGAGATTACGGTGGGCAGGGCACGTGGTCCGCATTCATGAGAATAGAATCTCCAGAAAATTGCTAAATGCAAGAGTGTAGGGAAAACACCTGTTGGAAGACCTAAAAAGATATGGGAAGACGAAGTCGATGAGGATGCCAGGAACTTCCTGGGAACGCGTTCATGGAAAAGAACAGCGGTAAATCGAAATCATTGGAGAAGCTTGTTGAAGAAGGCCAAGGCTCGATTTGGGCTGTAGTGCCATTGGATGGATAGATCTGTCCCAGGTAGATGTATTCGCTTACTGTTTCCAAATGTATGTCATTCAATGTTATTTTTTTAATGTTCGGTGTATTCGTCAATATTTTTGTTTTTTCCAAGTTCATCTTAAGACCTACTTTTCCGAAGCTTGAAATAGTTGCGTCATCATGGTCTGTAATTATTCTTCGAAACAGGTAGCGAATATTACAATGTCGTCAACATAATATGTCAAATGACTCAATTTCCTTCCATTAACATTTATTCCTTTATCTGCCCAATTAATGTCTTTAAACACGTCTTCCAGTCCCAGTGTGAATAGTTTCTAAAATTTAGTTTAGGTTCAATTTTTGACACTCCGTCTTTAAAAAATGTAAGGCAGTCAGTCACATATGAATTCCCTAACTTATTTGAAAGCAAAATAATGCCAACGGCACATAGTGTCAATTCACGAGTCCGTGGACTGCAGGATAGTTGAGTAAAGAATTTTGTGCCGTATTTAAAACTTCCATCAACATAAATTGCTTCTAATTTAGGTACTTAAAAATGTTAAGTTAGATACATAAGAAAAAAAATAAAGGCACTCGTGGGAGTGCCGACAGAAGTGAAAACATCTTATAGTAAATAAAGTACGAGCTCACTGCTTTTTCCCATTATAAAAAGAAGAGTTATACCTATATCATATACGCGATGCGTAGGTATGCAATATGCTATTTATGTATACACACATAATTTATTTCAGCGAAGTAATGACGGTCTTAAATTCAATACTTTTTCCCCATCCAAGAAGTGCACAACGTCCCTAACGAAATTTTCAATTCAAAAATTTATTTTGTCGAAGCGATGACGGTCGCTAATGACGGTCGATACCTTTTCCCCATTTTAAAAGTGCACAACGTCCCTCAAGAAGTTTTCACTGTAAATATTTATTTCGTCGAAGCGATGATGGTCTTGATGACGGTCGCTAATTTAATACTTTTCCCATCCAAAAAGTGCACAATGTCCCTAAAGAAATTTTTACTTCAAAAATTAATTTCCTTGAAGCGATGACGGTCGCTAATTTAATAATTTTCCCCATCCAAAAAGTGCACAACGTCCCTCAAAAAGTTTTCACTTCAAATATCAATTTCATCGAAGCGATGACGGTCGCTAATTTAATACGTTTTTCCATCCAAAAAGTACAAAACGTCAATAAAGAAGTTTTCACTTCAAATATTTATTTCGTCGAAGTGATGACGGCCGCTAATTTAATACTTTTTTCCATCCAAAAAGTGCACAACGTCTCTCAAGAAGTTTTCACTTCAAAAATTTATTTCTTCGAAGCGATGACGGTCGCGACGACGATCGCTAATTCAATACTTTTTTCCCATCTAAAAAGTGCACAACGTCCCTAAAGAAATTTTCACTTCAAAAATTTATTTCGTCGAAGCGATGACGGTCGCCAATTTAATATTTTTTCCCCATCCAAAAAGTGCACAACATCCCTCAAGAAGTTTTCACTTCAAAAATCAATTTCATTGAAGCGATGACGGTCGCTAATTTAATACTTTTTCCATCCAAAAAGTGCACAACTTCAATAAAGAAGTTTTCACTTCAAATATTTATTTCGTCGAAGTGATGACGGCCGCTAATTTAATACTTTTTTCCATCCAAAAAGTGCACAACGTCTCTCAAGAATTTTTCACTTCAAATATTTATTTCATCGAAGCGATGACGGTCGCGACGACGGTCGCTAATTCAATACTTTTTTCCCATCTAAAAAGTGCACAACGTCCCTAAAGAAATTTTCACTTCAAAAATGTATTTCGTCGAAGCGATGACGGTCGCTAATTTAATATTTTTCCCCATCCAAAAAGTGCACAACGTCCCTCAAGAAGCTTTCACTTCAAAAATCAATTTCATCCAAGCGATGACTTCAATACTTTTTTCCCATCTAAAAAGTGCACAACGTCCCTAAAGAAATTTTCACTTCAAAAATTTATTTCGTCGAAGCGATGACGGTCGTCAATTTAATATTTTTTCTCCATCAAAAAGTGCACAAAGTCCCTCAAGAAGTTTTCACTTAAAAAATCAATTTCATCGAAGCGATGACGGTCGCTAATTTAATACTTTTTCCCATCCAAAAAATGCACAACGTCCCTCAAGAAGTTTTTACTTCAAATATTTAGTTCGTCGAAGCGATGACGGTCGCGATGACTGTCGCTAATTGATTACTTTTTCCCCATCCAAAAAGTGCACAACGTCCCTCAAGAAGTTTTCACTTCAAAAATGTATTTCTTCGAAGCGATAACGGTTGCGATGACGGTCGCCAATTTAATACATTTTCCCATCCAAAAAGTGCATAACGTCCCTAAAGAAGTTTTCACTTCAATAAATATACAAACAAAATTTATTTCGTCGAAGAGATGACGGTCGCGAATTCAATGCTTTTTCCACTATCCAAAAATCGCACAACGTCCCTAAGAACTTTTCACTTCAAAAAAACAAATTTTTGTACCGGATCATTTTACGACTTAAGAGTTTATACTACTTAAAAAGAGGTATAGAAAGAAGAAAGTAAATTAAATTATTTGTTGACCTTTTGAAGTTTTGAGAACAGACCAAAATAATTGATACTTACAAGCTATCCCCGGGAGTACCAAAGTCTCACCCTGTAAAGGCGAAGGTGTAATCTTCTGCGGCATTCTCGGCCATAATAATTGCTTTAGTTCGAACATTTAGTTTAGGCCCCAATCGACATGTCACGAAATGAGGTAACCAATTCCTTTGACCCCGATACTACGGGAATACCGTACAAGAAGTGAAAATTTTTTCAATTTCCTTCTGGGTATACTTCTAGACGCGAAACTAAAATGTAGTCAATTTTTATTAACTCATTAAGTATGATAATGCTTGGGTTTTAGTTTTCGTCTTTATGGTGATAGCAAGTTTGCGTGTGGTCACAAAGCCAATTTGGATTTTAAAAGGGACGTATCTGCTTCAGGTGGAATTTGCTCAACGTTCCGATAAAATGTTATGGTAGGAAAATTAGTGGGTTTTATCAATAATTTTGAGCTTGGATTGGTTAACTCGACTACTTGGAAAAATCGGTAATGTACGTTTAGACTAATAATAGACATCATCGTATATACGTATTTCCGACTTGTTTGCCCATTTTCAGTATGGTGTAGCGAAGTTAGAAAAGGAGTATGTTAACTTGGGAAAGGATCGCTCCAGGAGCAATGTCACTTTGCGAGTTTTTGCCAACAATTTTCCTTATCTATATTTATATTTGTACTCGCTTACTCAACATCATTTTCTATTGTATTCACATTCACTTTGCGAGTTTTATATCTCACATTTTAGTGTTGTCAAAATCAAATATTTTTTTATTTTCATTTTCATGTTTTGTGAGTGTCGCTGATTTTTTTTTTGTTAGATTTGTGATAACGTATTCTTGAGTGGCGTAGGTGGCTGGTTTCTCCAATGCAGACCCCATCGCAATTTGAACAGGGGATTTCATATACCACATGCGATTTTTTTAATTTTTGTTTTTAGTTGTGTGAAATTCCTTTTCAATAGAGTGTACCCTTTATGAGTAACTGCGATGTTGTGTTTTAACAGGAGATTTGCAAGCTGCTCTGATAACTCGTTTATATAAGGTAAAGACATGTAAAATCTTGTTTACGTTATTAGTTTTATTTGTAGAATGTATGTAGTCTCAACTTAAAAGTGTTTCCGATAAGTTGATGAGGGTATGAATTAAGTGTCAGTGATGTTTTTGCCTTTTTTATAGCCTGAGGTCTACTGATAGAGTCGGACAATCTGATGGCTCTATCAGCGAGGCCGATAAATACTTATTTATTTTAGGACAAAAATAATTTTTTTGGCTAAAAACCTGGTCGTCGAAATATCTGAATTTCAACTCTCATCATCCCTTGTCCAAAAAATAAATTACTTCTTCAAAAACCAAATAATATTTTATAATTCTAATTAATATATTTTTTAGATAAATAAACAAGTAATTGAACTTCGTAAGTTTTAGGGTTTCACCCAAAATGACCGAAAGTAGAACCGGAAGTCGATATTTGAATTCTTCATCTAACTCAATATGTTAAGTCGATTGATATACGATTTCACTAATTTTGAGTCATTTTTACTAAGCTTTCGGTTATAACTATTTAAACGGAAATGACTTCAAACCCTACTAAAGATTCAAGCTCGACTTTTCAATACTCTTTGATAGATATGTCACATAATGTGTACTATTTCTGTGATTATAATATGGCACTTTCGGCTAGATCTTTTTAACCGGAAATGATATAAAAACAAAAAGTATACCTTATTTATTCTCATCTTGCTTAGGCACGTCGAACAATATATCGCTTATTCTATTTCGGTGACATAAACGGTACTTACGGTTGAAACTCTAAAACCGGAAGTTCTAGGGCAAATTTCTTATCTTTAGTACCATTCTTGGGTTATAAGCTTCCAAGCGACACCTTATTTGTCATTCTATACACTGGTATAATGACGGAAGAGTTGTGTTTACGGACGGACGTACGAACAGACGGACGTGGATAATTCAACGTTTTCACATTTTTTCAAACTTTGATGAAAACCATTATAAATTACTTTTACCACAAGAACTTTACTTGGCAACAACTGCATATTTTCATAATATGTAGGTATTGTAGGTACATATGCACATATATTCTGGCATGATTTAAATCCACAAAGAATGATATATAAATATAACTTGTAACGTTTTTTGTAGGACAAGTTGGTTTTATGTAAATTTAATTTTGTAAAATATGCGCTACATTGAATTTATATCTTAAGACTTTATGTTGATAAAAATATGTGCCTGGAATAAATTCAGGACTTTACAGAACGGTTTTTAAGAATCATGTCGTGGTCCAATCTTATAATTTAAAAAACAATCAACAAAGAATAACGTATGAGACATATTTCTTGAGATGTAATTTTTTTTATGAATTTCCATCACCACGTTTTTATTGCTGATAAAATCGTCATGAAGAAGGTAAAGTTATCGTTTGTTGCTGCCATATGAAACGTTAAAATACTGTTTGAAATTAATTTTCTCGTAATAATCTTTTTATAACAAATACAAAAACAACTGCTTTATACTACATTATACCTATTAAGCCTGGATCCCGCGTACCAAAAAAAGTTTATTAATAGCAAGCTGAAAATTTGTTAATACCTTAAGGGTGTCTAGTCGGACAAACTTTGATGTATGGGAACACTGGAACAGGTAAAGTTTTAAGTGGAACGTGATTTTAATTGTAGAACGTTTCATCCTGATAAGTTTATGATTGTGAAAAGTAGCAGGTTCTTTTTAAGTTTATTCAATAGCAAACTTTAAATAATATGAAAAAAGGTTTGTCCGAAGATTTTAAGCATTTTAATAAGTCCGACACGTAGAAACATGTCAAATGGCAGAAATTATGTTGGTTGTAAATAACAGTCTGATTTCTGCATGAGAGTTTATTGAAAGGGTAACAAATCAATTGGAAGTTCTGTCCGACAAAATACATTGGACGTTCTCGTTGTCTGACGTTCGAAACCTATAACCTGTTCCACAAATAAAACTTCTACGGTTCCAGTATTCCCGTACATCAAAGTTTGTCCGACTAGACACCCTTAAGCTATTAACAAATTTTCAGCTTGCTATTAATAAACTTTTTTTTGGTACGCGGGATTCAGGCCCATATATGCTCATATAGGCCTCTAGATCTCAAGCTAGTATTATACTATACTGTTCGAATTAACTGGAATAAATGAAAAAATAATCTTTCTGAAAAACCCTTATGCATTCAAAATCTTCATAATTCATTACAATCCGAAAAGCGAGACCTGGCGGGTGACCTTGCGCGAAGATACACATAGAAATACACAATACGAGAAGGTCACTCGCCAGATCCCGCTTGTCGGATTGTACATACCATAAGTAAACTGAAAAATCTATATATTAGTATGAAGTATGTCCTCCTTTATAGTATGGTATAACTAGACCCAAACCCAGACATCCAAAGTGAAAGTTATCCTCCAACACCAAATTGTTCTATATGGTCCACATAATGTATAGAAAAAAGTCACACAATTTTGAGCGTCGGGTTTGGGGGGGGAGAGGGGGGAGAGGGGGGAGAAATCGGCAAATTCGTAGTTTCTTACCCTTTCGTCAATATTTCTAAAACTATGCGGTTTAGCATGAATAACCTTCTATACAAAAATTTTCTACATTAAATTTGAAATAAAAAAGGTCCTATGCATAATCCTTTTAAAATGAACGGTTCAAAAGTTACGGAGGTAGTATAGTATAATTGGTCCAAAAAAAGGCCTAACCCAGATATCCAAAGTAAAAGTTTTCCTTCAACACCAAATTGTTTTATATGGTCCACATATTGAGTGTCCGGTTTGGGGGGAGATGGGGAAATATTCGATAAATTAGTAGTTTTTTTTACGTTTTTTTCGTTAATTTTTCTAAAACTATGCTTTAGCAAAAACAATGTTCTATACAAAAATGTTCTACGTGAAATTTAAAACAAAAAAAGTACTATACATAATTGTTATAAAATCAACGGTTCCAGAGTTACAGAGGGTAAAAGTGGAGGTTTTCGATACTTTTTATATTTTTGGGCAATTTATAGAAATTTTCTTTAACAGGATTGTGTTTTGTAAATAAAATTTTCCATTTCAGTGACCCATGATAGGTTAGCGATAAGTCCTTGAAGAAACGTTAACCTCACCAGCCAAAATCATCATCAATTGCCCAGATAATATAAAAAGTATCGAAAGCCTCCACTTTTCACCCTCCGTAACTCTGGAACCGTTGATTTTATAACAATTATATAGGACCTTTTTTGTTTTAAATTTTATATAGAACATTTTTGTATAGACCATTGTTTACGCTAAAGCACAGTTTTAGAAATATTGACGAAAAACGTAAAAAAACTACTAATTTACCGACTTCTCCCCATCTTCCCCCCAAACCGGACGCTCAAAATGGTGTAACTTTTTACTGAACAATATGTGGACCATATAGAACAATTTGGTGTTGGAGGAAAACTTTTACTTTAGATGTCTGGGTTAGGCCTTTTTTGGACCAATTTATACTATACTACCTCCGTAACTTTGGAATTGTTCATTTTAGAATGATTATGCATAGGAACTTTTTTATTGTAAATTTAATGTAGAACATTTTTGTATGAAAGATTGTTCATGTTAAACCGCATAGTTTTAGAAATATTGACGAAAAACCTAAAAAACTACGAATTTACCGATTTCTCCCCCCAAACCCGACGCTCAAAATGGTGTGACTTTTTTCTGAACATTATGTGGACCATATAGAACAATTTGGTGTTGGAGGATAACTTTCACTTTGGATGTCTGGGTTATGCCATTATTTGGATCAATTATATCATACTATTAGCCGAAATTAGATAGATTAACTGGAAATATCTGCAGAAACGGTTAGAACAATTTATGGAGAAATTTGTACAGAAATTAGGTGGAGAAGAACACCAAATCAAGAAATAGAAAGTTTAAGAATAATATGTAAACAGAACAACTTACATATATCGATCGCATCGAGCATCTCGGCGAGATGCGAAGCGTTGATGGCCGGCGAGATGCGAGGCGGTGATTGCTAGCGAGCATCGCGACGAGATGGCAGATATAATTGGTTTGAGGGAATTCGGGTTCCATAATAAAAATAAAGACAGGGACACAAATATCGAGTCTAGAAAAGTTGGTCGAGAACACTTCGTTGACAGAAAATTAGTCGACAACATTTGGTCGACAAACAGCAAACAGTTGGCCGAATGCACAATTCATCGAATGTACAATTCGTCGACGAACATTATTTTTTGTTCGAATGGATTTATATACGATACTAAAATAGGTAATACTAAAATAATACAGATGATAAAACTGTTTTTTATCTTTTGGATAAAGGGATTAATGGTGACAAACGACGGATTATTGGTTTTTATTTTGTTAACTGGAATATTATATCATACATATTTATCTGAATTTATTTTTTTTGGGGTTTTGATAATTTTTTTTCTAAATCTTAATTATTTGTAAATTCAATGAAAAAATTGGCTGCGGTGGGAGAGTAGACAGCAAATATAAACCGATATTTTAATTATACATTAGTGATGTAGTATGTATAAATGATATATTAGTGATGTTGTGCCGTTTTTCTTTTTGGTGTCGGCGCACTTGCGAACGGACCATTTCCGGACAAGTACTTTGGGTCTTTGTCGACGAAAACTCAATTCGATCAAATATTGTCGAAAAATTGTACATTCGCTGAATTGTGCATTCGACCAACTGTTTGTCGACCAAATATTGTCGACTAATTTTTATGTCGACGAAGTGTTCTCGACCAACTTTCCGACACCGCAAATAACAACAGGGTTTGTGATACTAAAAGGATTAAAGCAGGGATGTTGCCTGTTTCCCACTTTATTTAAAATATGCCTCGAAAGTGCTTTAAAAAGATGGAAACAAAAAGGTGTAGGTAACAATGGGGATATAGTCTGTTCGCTAAACTCAGACGCAACTTTCTAGATATTTTAGTCGGTAATTTTCCCAATTTTAGTAAAATTGGCAAAAAATAATTACTAAATAGTTAATAATCACTAAATAGTTAGTAATTTTGCCAATTTTTGCAAAATTGGCAAAAAACAAAAAAATTATCGACTAAAATATCTAGCCAGTTGTGTCTGAGTTTAGCGAACAGACTATACCACTCACCAACACTATGGTATATACGCTCAACTTTGCAAACGATCAAGTAATAATGGCTCAAGATTATGACGATTTAAACTATATGGCCCGGAAATTAATTAAAGAATGTGATATATTATGGGGTCTAGAAGTTAATAAACAGAAAACTGAATACTTGTGTATTGGAGAACAAAAACATCTCATATTAGACGGCATGACCACGATAAAACACTGTTACGACTACAAATTGTACAAATATCTAGGTATATATATATAAATATTTCGAACGATGGAACATTAGACAAAGCCATAAGAGAAAAAATACGTCAGGTAGAAAAGCCCTGACAATGTTAAATAGAATTTTATGGGACCAATCCATCAGCAAAGAAAACAAAAAGGGGATTATGAGACTATAGTGATAAGTATCACTCTACATATACAGCTGTGAGGTATGGCCACTGAAAGAAAGAACACTACCAACGCTGAGAGCAACGGAAATGGAGTTTTGGAAAACAAACTGCAGGAAGATCTAGAAGACCAAGGATTGCCAACAAACGCATTAGAGAAATAATGGGAATCAATCTAACAATCACCGATGACTTATCGACAAAACAACTTATCTGGTTCGGACATATACAAAAAAATGCATTAACAACGAATACCAAAAGAAATACTAAAATGGTAAACAGAAGCAAAGAGGAAACTAGGTAGACCAAGAAAACGTTGGAGCGAAGGAATAGACAAAGAGCTGAGAGAAAGAAACGTATAAGAGGATATATGGAACAACTGGACGAAGTGGCGATTGGAGAACGTTATAAACCGACATGTATGTAGAAGCAGTAGTAGGGAGTTCGGGACTGATCAACACTAATCACATATAGTCCAGAGAAATAAGGATTTTCTGACATTCAAAGGACACTCAAAGATCCAGGTAGCTGACAACTTTTTTAGTTATTGTAGACCTATAGGAAGAAAACCTACCTGTTTCCTGCCTAGAGTTCGCGTCCGTTTTTTAATTATTAACAATTTAGTGCGAAAAATCGCGATTTTTTCGATTTTTTGCACCCCGTTCAAAAGCTAAATAGTTGATATAAAATTAGAAAAATTTAATTTTTTAGAACATTGAAAGACCTTCAAAATGCCGATTTTTTTAAGTTAAAAAGTTAATTTTTTGCCATGAAAACTGCAAAATAATTGGGTATTGGGGTACTTAACAAATCCTCAAAATTTTAGACCGATCCATTAATTAGTTTAAGAGTTATTCTATTTGTTTATCCCAGAGACCTTTATTTTGCAATATCACAAGACAGAAAATAATAAAGATAGGGCAATTCTGAGTATGCCAAATGAAAGTAGAAGAATGATAGTATCAAAATGTACTAAAAAAGATAAAAAAATTAATTAATATAGTCAAATAATGCCAAATTTTTGAAATTTTGTAGTTTATAAACATTTAGAATAACTTTAAAAATGTTGTCCGTAGAAAGAATATTTTTATAATATATTTGAAAAGCTAGTATTTTTAAATAAAATGAATTTTTAAATAAAAAAATTTAGCTTGGGTTTATTTTGGTAGGTGAGCAATATATGTTAAATTTGCAGTCACTCGAGCGTTATGGGGACCTATTGAGTTGTGATTATTAGGTCCTAAAACCAAAAAAGTTAAGTAAAATTTTCCATTTTAGTGGGGACTTTCCATTTTTAATTTAATTTTCCATTTCCAACAATCGTTTTTTCCGATTATAGCGCCATCTATCCGTAATTCAAGAAAATGTCTCGAATAAAAGTTGCTTATTTTGACGTACAGAATCCAAATCTGCAATAAAAATGTGCGGGTCCCATTTAAGATTTTACAGTAACCCCCCACCCCCGTGGGGGGTCGTGTTTAGTACCATTCGATAAAATTTTCAAAAACATTTTGAAAGTGTATTTTGCAGTTTTTCGATCTGATGTTTATTTTGCGAAATATAGCGGGGTTTGTATTTAAAATTTTAAATTTACCCCACCCCTCTCCGTGGGATGTCATGTTTAGTACCATTCGATATTTTTGAAAAATATTGTAGACGGATTTTTTAGTTTTTTGATCTGACGTTCATTTCGCGAAATATTCGCTTTTTTGTGAAAATTTTTGGCTCACCCATTTCCTTACGCGCCACTCAAATCGTCAGATTTTTGAAATATACACTCTTTTGCATGTACTTAACTTATCTTATCTTAATCTGACAATTTCGAGTATTTTTAAGGATGATTTTTTTTTTCGGGTCCCCTTAACGAACTTCCCTGTGTTAAGACCCAATATATGGTAGAGGAACATCTGCAGGGTACCAGGTTTCTCCCCATACGATAATCTGACGCATTCGAGTAACTGCAAAAATCCCCGCTTGGGCTCCCCTACCATTGAGACAAAGTTAGCCATGTGTTTTTTTAATTCACAGCTAATTTGTTTATAATAATTAAGGAATAAAATTAATGTCATTTTAATGAATGGGATTTGTATTTTTGTATTTTGCACAAACATTGTAGCTTCACAGCACCCTCTACGATTTTTCAAAAATGTAGTTCAAACGATTACTATAGGGGACCTACAAATCCACCGAGTTAAAATACCGAAAAAGCAATTTCAAACTAATACAATTTTCTGTATCTCCTTATCAACTCAATGGATTTTGATCTTTCTTTTTTTAATGTGTATGTAATTTCTGCGTACATTACAAATATGCAATTTGTTTATAAATTTATTAATTAATAAACAGTCTAATGTGTTTAAACAATTCTTGAAAAAATATTTTTTTTACAAAAATCTATTTTTTAAACCATAGTATCATTACTGATCATAGAAAAAGTTAAAGTACACTTTAATAAATAAATTATTTTGATTAGATAATCATTTATTGAAGTATTGTATGATTAATGATAGTATGATTAAAATCATGAATTTTTGGAAAAAATTATTTTTTTAATTGTTTAAACAAATTAGATTGTTATAAAATCTGTTAGATCTAATCTGTTAGACTGTTAGAGAATCTGTTAGACTAAGAAAACAGGTAGGTTTTCTTCCTATAGATCTACAATAACTAAAAAAGTAGTCATCTACCTGGATCTTTAAGTGTCCCGAACATGGTTTATTTCTAGCTTATTTCCCTGGAGCAATACTACTCAGAAAATCATGTTCGTCTCAATTAGCTCGAAGAGTATAGTAATTTGTGCATATAGTTCATCTGGTATCAACTTGTCTGGCACATATTTTACATAAGACTAAACGAAAAAATGGAACGATAAATAATATACCGGAGATACGTTGAAAAATATTAATAAAAGGTATAGAATGGGAAGAGGTATAGAAGTAGAATTTTAAATAAAGTCCAGCATCACTTAATTTCATCAGGCAACACCTTCATAAGGCAATTTGTTTTTGACTCATATACAGTGATGAGCGCACTAATAACCGGCAAAATAACGCGAAAGATGGAAACATATACAGAGTGAGTTTTATGTATGGAAACACTCAATTATCTCGGAAACGGCTTGCGCGATTTTTATAGATTTTGCTGGGTAAGGGTTTTCTGAGGCGGTCAATATTATAATGGTAATTACATTGTTGTCAGATTTTCCGTTTTTCTGGAAATATATTGAACTTTCTTATATCAAATGGAACACCCTGTATATTTTTTGCGTTTTGAAGTCCTAAAGAAATACTGATTATTTTTCATTTTATATTCCCTATACCTAAATGCCATAATTTCGGAGTAATTGCTACATTTATTTAAAAAAAATTTTTTAAACAAATTATAAATATCACTTTTTTCGGCTCGGATAAATATTATTTTAGGTTCTTTGGATCATTGGGAACAAAAAAGATATTTTGTAATTTTTCTATAAAATTAATCGTTTCCGATTTCTAAACAATTTAAAACTGAAAAAAATCGAATAATATCAATTTTCAAGGTTCAAAAACACCAATAAACATTATTAGTTTTGAAACTGCGTAGTACCCAAATTTAAGTTCAAGCCTTATTTTATCAGATACAGATAAGTAATTTGAACTTGTTTTATGTTAAAATATTTTTTTTTTTAGTTAATACAGCCCGATCGCCCGTCCTCTCATATGCGCTTTATTAACAAATTAAATAGCGATGTTTTAGAATAAAACCTGCTAAAAACTCTTATGGCGAGCTCCTAGAAAAAGGGTTGAGCTTGAATTTATGTACTTCGTAATTTCTAAAATTATATTTTTTATTTGTGTTTTTGAACCTTGAAAATCGTCATTATTCAATTTTTTTCAGTTTTAATTTGTTTATAACTCGGAAACAATTAATTTTATAGAAAAATTACACAAGATCTTTTTTGTTCCCATGATCCAAAGAACCTAAAGTAATATTTACCCGAGCCGAAAAAATTGATTTTTATAATTTGTTTAAATTTTTTTTTATAAATGTAGAAATAACTCCGTAATTATGGCATTTAGGTATAGGGAATATAACACGAAAAATAATCAGTATTTCTTTAGAACTTCAAAACGAAAAAAATTTACAGGATATTCCGTTTGAAATAAGAAAGTTCATTCGATTTCCAGAAAAACGGAAAATCTGACAACAATGTAATTGCCACTATAATATCGGCCGCCTCAGAAAACCTTTACTCACCAAAATCTATAAACATCGTGCAAGCCGTTTCCGAGATAATTCAGTGTTTCCATACATAAAACTCAATCTGTATAAGCTTGTGAGATAAAAGAAATAAACTAGCAGAGGGTAGAAATTTAGCGATTGAAACGTATAAATTGACATGATATTGATTGTTTCCCACCTTTAGAAGTATCAGAGGAGTATGTCAACTAAAACTGTCACTGTCACGATGATAGTTACCAAACTCGTCCGATACTTCTAAAGGTGGGAAACAATCAATATCATGCCAATTTATAGGTTTCTGTCGCTAAATTTCTCTCCTCTACTAGTTTAATCTCTTTTTATCTTACAACTTAATACGTTTTCCATCTATGGCGTTATTTAGCCGGTTATTAGCGCGCTCACCACTGTATTTATATACTTATTAATAAGATAATTAAAAAATACCTGTTTCAGTCGGTCAAACAGAAATAAAAAGAAAATGACAAAAAAGGCACTATATGATTCCCTTTAATAATAAAATCTATGATTAGCATAACTTCTAGCTTTAAATTATGCAATCTCTTTGTTAGAGAAAATTACAACATTCCTACTACCGACAACAAGAAATCCTAAAAAATTATACTCGCCCCCTGGCATTTTCGATCTTATCGTTTTAATGATAACACTGTAGCTTAGATGAAAATCTGTTTCCGGACCGTTTAATAGAACTAAGTATATAAAGCTCATTATCAAAATGTTTCATCGCAAATTATAGAGATTCTCAGTGCGTCAGCTGTTGCAAGCTTACATTAAAATATTAAATGTAATATTATAAATATGTGTTTTAGTTCATGGTTTTTATGCAGAAACGTAGAGCCTATTAAAATTATTTATTGGTATTGTAATCTCGTATGTTGAAACATACGAGATAGCCTTTGATTAAATACACTTGATAAAAGTGACAACAATATTAATAATTAGCTATCAATACCCTATCCCGGTTATTAAACGTAGTTTACGTCTCTGTTACTGAATATCATCAAGTACAGGGCAATCTATGTAAAAACCTATAAAATCTGCTAAAAAAGTGTACTATCAAAATCGTCTGAGAAGTACTAAAAGTGTTGCAAAAGAAACTTGGTCCATAATAAACGATCTTCGAAATAAACTCACACAGCTCAAACATTTTCCCTTCCAGACCCAAAAAATCTAAATGTGAGTAAAAATATAACATCAACTATTGTGTCACAACAAGATCCCATTTTCTATCTCCTTAATTCAGGAAAGGTCTCAAATTCATTCTTTATAAGACCGGTTAATAAATATGAACTGAACCAAACAATCAATAGTATCAAAAGCAAATCTTCCTGTAGTACCGATGGACTATCCAAAAAATTTTAAAAAACTGTAGTGAAACGAAATCAGTATAAAAGCGGTAAGCCGTTCTTTTATTTGAATAGAATTTATTAGTATCTGTAATTAGTATACAATAGAAAAACAATAACAACAAAAGTTGAGAGCAGGTCTTGTCTCCGCAGAGTGGGACTGGACAGGCCTGCTATCGCTATGTATGTTTTTATGGTTTTTTTCGCATGTGTTATAAATAAAAATAAAATAGGCCAGTCCTTCAAACAATAATTATTAAATTAGTCAAATTGTTTATTTATATGAATTATTGTAAATATGGCTTACAACCAGCAGCCTGTGCTTGACACACAGGAACCAATGGCAGAAGCCAACCAAAATATGATTATGCAAGTGAACCAGGCGCTTTTTGAAGAAAATTATAAAAGGTCGCAAAACGAACAGACTCTATTTAATGCTTGGAAAGCTGCCGAAAGCCACAAAACCAAATTGTGTGATACAGTAAGCATACTTGAAAGAGAACTAGCACAGTTAAAATCTCAATATACAGAGTTGGCAACAAAAGTTAATTTAACTGAAAAAGAAAATGAAATAAAATATTTAACAGATGAAGAAGAGCTCGCTAAGGAGACAGAGTGGATTAGGGTTCAATCAAGAGCCAGTAAGAAACGTAAGATGGCTACTTCACCATACATCTCACCACATAAACATAGCTCCAAAGAAACTGCAGTTAGGAAAGCCAAAATGCCTCCACCTGTGGTAGTGGAAGGCTTCAAAGAATATAAAGTCCTATATAACTTCCTTAAATCGAAGATAACAAACTTTACTACTAAACTGGTGAATAGTGAAGTGATAAAAGTTAATGTACAAGACGGTGAAGAGTACAGAAAATTAATAAAAGCTTTAAGAGAGGAAAATATCCAATATCACTCATACGAAAACAAACAAGAGAGACCGATAAAAGTTATAGTAAAGAGATTACATCACACTTGCTCGTCCCAAAAAATTATTGAAGATCTGCAAAAAAGAGGCTATAAAGCCATAGACGCAGTTAAAAAGCTAAAGTGGCAAACCAAACAGCCATTAGACATGTTTATGTTAACCTTCAGACCAGACAAAGATATCAACAAAATATATGGGATAACGGACATCCTAGGAACAAAAGTTGAAATTCAGCCTTTTAAAAATTCCAAACTAATACCGCAATGCAAACGATGTCAAGCATATGGTCACACATGGAAGTTCTGTGCTAGAGGGCCAAGGTGTGTTAAATGCACAAAAAAACATCTTACTAAAGATTGCGACAAACCTGAATATGCTAAACCAAAATGTGTCCATTGTGGCGAAAACCATCCTGCCAACTACCGAGGATGTATCGTCGCAAAGGAAATGCAGAAAATAAAAAACAGAGGTCTGAAAAAGACGAATTTGCCACACCCTCCAGACAGAAGGTCAACTGAAACCAAGTCAAATGCTGGTGAAAGAAAACAAGCACAGAAAGTTACTATTAATAAGACATATACTGCGGTAACAAAAGGTCACAATGAAAATTATCAGAATGTTAAATACCAAAAAACAACAGAGATTGAAAAAGAAACAGAACAAACCCTACAAATGATATTACAGGAGTTGAAAAAATTAAATGAAAGGGTCACTTCCCTGGAATATAGAGCTCAAGGTGCTATTCCAAAGGTAAGAAATGGCTAATGATCTTAGAATTGTCGCATGGAATGCCAACGGGTTGCTTAATCATCAACAAGAACTACAAGCAATCCTTGACATCGAAAAAATTGATTTGTTTCTTGTCTCTGAAACGCATTTCACAAATCAATCCTACATCAAATTTAAAGGATATAAGGTATATCATACAATACACCCTGACAATGCGGCCAAAGGAGGCAGTGCAATCATCATAAAGGATAATATATGTCATCATGAAGAGTTGGAATATAAAACTGAACATATTCAAGCCACTAAAAAACTAAAACTTTTAAAATAAATATAAGTTCAATATACTGCCCACCTAAACATTCCATTAAAAAAGAGCAGTATAATGAATTCTTGAAAAGCTTAGGGGAAAGGTTCATTATTGGAGGTGACTTCAATGCAAAGAACACACACTGGGGATCTAGAATCACTACTACTACGGGAAAGGAGCTTTTGTTAGCCATTAAAGAACAGAGGTGTGAAGCACTATCAACTGGTAGACCAACCTACTGGCCTACGGATAGAAACAAGACCCCTGATCCCCCGATAAGGGCTTCACGACCTTGACGTTGGTTCGGGGGCTTAAGCTGACTGTTCAGATAGCGCCGTAGTCTGGCGCAGGAAGTGGATCAAGTATGTGTGTACGAATGCATGGGATCTCCCTAATAAGGAGCTCTCCGACGAAATAAGGCACCCCCTATAAACGGGCAAGGCCTAATGCATGGTAAGTATGAAAGGATGTGAAACAGCCTCGCTAGACCGGTTCCTGTCACGACTTAGCTCTCTGGAGTATCTGGGAATCTTTCCTAGGTACTCGAGAGACTAGGAATGTATGAACTGCTTCAGCGACCAAGAAGTAGCCCGCCCTAAGTTAACCCACCCATGTCTGGTTGTACCACTCCCCTGGCGTAAATTTAAGTAGAAGACCCTCTGGTCTTCACTGCCACATCTCCATTCTACGGCACTGTTCACATCGCCAATATATAGTAAAACCGACCCGATATTATCTACCAGCTGTATCTATCCTACACTCCGAGTACAACCAGAAAATGCTATCCCTCCTTCATCCTTTTTCCCACTAAACCTACACCCCCAACACACAAGGTAAAGGTGTAATTGTACCGTGCCCAGGCCTGCATGGCAGTTGTGTGTCTAAATTGAACTGTCTCAAACGGTCGACTGGGGGAACCAGGCCACACCCCCTTTCATTTAAGGCCTTGTACCGGCACAGGGAGCGCTGCTGGTATGGACAGTTTATTTCTCCCATACTCGTGGGATCAATATGGAACCATTCAAAAATTTAAAAGATTTAACCCTAGGGGTCTCGCAGGAGAACCCAACAAACAATCAAACTTCCACTGAGACTGTTCGGCAGAATCTGGAAGAAAATAATCCCATCACATCGGGTAATAAAAATACTGAGGACGCAATGCGGACTCCTTTAAAAGATGCTGAGGATGAGGTTTCTCGGCCAAAAATATCTGGGGCACAGAGAAGAAAGCTTCGGAAAATGAGAGAACAGGGAATTGACACTTCTAAGGTCAAATTACCTCCTAGACCTCAAAACAAAACTCCTGGAAATGCCGAAATCACACAAGCTGTCAAACGGACTGTGTCTGATAGAAGCACTCCTGAGGAGAAATTAACAAAAAAGAGCAGAACTGCTGCTGCCTCTTTCAAAAAGCTCAGCAGCAACTACAAAGCAGCTCTTACGGGAATAAAGACGGCAATAATTCCCAAAGAATACCCAGACATATCTGTAACGGAAAAAGACGTTGGGGCAATAAAAGAGGCCCTAATTAAACTTATCGATGAGGTTCCTTGCGCACCTCGTTACGAAGGTAATCGGCTCATGGATGGATACTATGGGTTGATATGTGCTGACGAGGAGTCCTTTAAGATCACAAAGGATTTCTTGGAAGAAAATACGGAGTGGAAGGTCGTTAAGGCTGAGGAACTCCCAAAATCGAAGCGTGTACTGATGTACCTTCCAGAGACTAAAAATGAGGATCTGAAAGTGCCACTGGCACGAATTGAAAAACAAAATCCTGAACTAAGGACCAGTCGTTGGGCAATTCTGAGTTCCAAACCAGCAACTGACGGAGGACTGCATGTGAGTCTCCGAATTGATAAGGAGTCAGAGGCACAGGTCGAAAGGCTTCAATGGAAGCCTTATTACCTTCTACAGCGAGCAAGTATTATACCGTTGGAAGAGGATAAAGCAAGACAGGCTGGGAACATTGGGGAACCAAAACCTGCAACGATTACTTCCGAACTGCAGGAGGCCGAAGGGGAATCTATGCAGGTGGAAGAAATTACAAGAGGGCCTGTTAGAGACCCCAAAAATGAATAAACTGCAAAATTAAGATCATACAGATCAATTTGCAGCACAAAAAAACAGCTTCGGCACTTTTGTGCCAGGAAGTAGCTGAGAAAAACATTGATATGGTGCTTATTCAAGAACCGTGGATAAATGAAGGTAAGATACGGGGATTAAATGTTAAGGGATGGGAACTAATTTTGGGAGTACCTGACAATAAAATCAGAACTTGTATATTTTGTAGATCTGACCTTAACATGGTACCAGTTATGGAGCTCTGTACGGGAGACATGACAGCTGCCAGAATTAAACTGAATTGCAATGGGTTGGTTACAGAGTTGATTGTTGCATCTCTCTACCTTCCTATTGACAGTAAAGAACAACTTCCAGGGACTAACCTAGAGAACCTTCTAGAATACACCAATGATAAGCATACAGAACTTATCATTGGAGTCGACTCCAACGCCCACCACATCATTTGGGGAAGCAGAGATACAAACAATAGAGGTAAGTTACTTTTTGAGTACCTTTGCACTACTGAACTTGATCTTCTGAACAGGGGTAATAAGCCCACCTTCAGGACATCAAGAGCAGAATCACTAATCGACCTAAGCCTATGCTCTATGGGGATTGGGAACATAATATCTGACTGGCATGTGTCGGATGCGTTATCCTTATCGGATCATGCATACATATGCTTTGAGATAAACTCAGTCAAACCGGAACCAAGGTTCTATAGAGACCCTAAGGTGACCGATTGGGAATCCTTTAAGAGGGATCTTGGAACAAGGGTACGGAATTATCCTAAAAGGCCAAAAAACAATGTTGAGGTTGAGATGGCAGTAGACTGGTTGCAGCATGCAATAGTCGTCTCATATGAGGAAAACTGCCCGTTAAAAGAAAGTCACCCTCCCAGGCAAGTAACTTGGTGGAATAAGGAGCTGTCTAATCTCAAAAGAGAAACAAGACGGCTCTTCAATAGGGCGAAGAAATCAGGTGATTGGGAAGCATATAAGGCTAAACTGAAAACCTATAATAAGAAAATCCAATCCGCTAAGGAAAGATCCTGGAGATAATTCTGTGAAAACATTGAAAGTGTACCTGAAAGCGCCAGGGTTAACAGAATCCTCAAAAGAGATAACATTAACAAACCCAAGTCAATGAAATTGCCCAATGGGAAGTATACGGACACAGAGAAGGAGGCTGTAGAGCATCTTTTAAATGTTCACTTTCCAGGGTCGACGCAATTGTCCAGGCCTATAAGTCTGACCTCATTCATGTTAAAAACCATGGAAAAAGTCTTGAACGAACACATCAAGAAAAACAATTTAAATGAAAATCCACTGCACCAACGGCAATGGGCGTATCAGGCAGGGAAATCAGGTGAAGCCGCCCTGCACAATCTAGTGTCGGAACTCGAAAGGAGTCTGCATCAGAAAGAAGTCGCCCTTGCTGCATTTTTAGATATAGAAGGTGCATTTGATAATACCTCAATCGAGTCTATACAAAGCGCACTGGTGAGGAAGAAAATCAACAACACAACATGCAAGTGGATTATTCAGATGCTTCAGAGCAGAATAATATCCACAGATACGCATGAAGATACCATAAATCTGAGGGCAACTAAGGGATGCCCTCAAGGCGGTGTATTGTCACCGTCATTATGGAACATAGTTGTCGATGATCTGATTCATGGGCTAAGCGCCCAAGGAATCTGGGTCCAGGGTTTCGCAGATGATATCGTGATAGTAACTAGGGGAAAATTTCCCAGCACTGTTGCGTATCAGATGCGATATGCCCTTCACTACATAGAGAACTGGTGTCTGAAAGAGAACCTCTCCGTGAACCCTTCTAAAACTAAACTGGTAGCCTTTACAAATAAGAGGAAGCTTACTGGACTGAGTGAGCTGAAATTATTTGGAGAGGTACTGGAAAGAACCAATGAGGTTAAGTATCTAGGGGTAACCCTGGATTCGAAACTCAATTGGAATACTCATATTACCAATATAGCCAATAGGGCTAAGCGACTCTTCTGGAACTGCAGACGAGTTGTAGGTAAAACCTGGGGATTGAAACCAAAGGTGATATGTTGGTTGTACACATCAGTGATACGACCGACAGTTACTTATGGGTCAGTACTCTGGTGGAGAAAGACGGCTTTGCAATCTTGTGTGACCACTCTCACCACCCTACAAAGACAAGCGCTTCTAAATATAACAGGAGCCTTGAATAGTACAGGAACGGCTTCATTAGAGGCTATCACAGGTCTCCCTCCGCTGGAATTGTATATTTCGGCGGTAGCCTTTATGACCATCCTGAGGCTCAAAGCAAACAATACTTGGAGGCCAAATTATGTATTGAATAGCCACACATACATTACTGGGACTATACTTGAGGAATACATCTTTATGATGAACTTAGATATGATGACACCAGAACTAATCTTCACTGAGAAGATTAACACAATTATACCATCTAGAGAACAAAAAGTCCCAAACATTAATGGAGACTTAATATGGTTCACTGATGGATCTAAAACTGCCCATGGTACTGGATCAGGAGTCTTTGGGCAAACATGTAACTATAATAAATCTTACAGCCTAGGTCAACATACAACGGTGTTCCAGGCTGAAGTTTTTGCTTTGGTGGCCTGCATTGATGAAATAATTGATGAGGACCCTAAAGCTAAGAGAATCAACATTTACACAGATAGCCAATCGGCTATTCTGGCTGTAAAGAACCCTCTCACCAAATCAAAACTGGTGAGAAACTGCAAAGATCTCCTCAATAACCTGGCAAAAGACAACAAAGTGTCTTTAATATGGGTGCCGGGTCATGAAGGGGTGCATGGGAACGAACGAGCAGATATGTTAGCGAAACAAGGCTCGAGAAAAACTTTTGAAGGCCCAGAACCTTTCTGTGGCATCACTAAAGATGCTATGAAAAACGAGGTTCAGAAATGGCTGATAAAGAATCATCAAAATAAATGGAGAACCACTCAAGGGCAAATCCAGACTAAAAAATAATCAAGAATATTGATAAAAAACTCTCGAACAGTTTGATGAACCTCAATAAACGAGAGATCAAAACGGTCACTGAAATGGTGACTGGACATTGTCGTTTAAGAAATCACCTATACAAACTAGGTAAGGTGAATGAACCATGGTGCAGAAAGTGCGAAATGGAAGAAGAAACTGCCATACACATACTATGCTATTGCAGTGTGCTAGGTGATGTAAGGCAGAACTTCACTGGTCAAATGAGGTTTGAACCAGAAGAGATCTTAAAACTACCAATAAGAAAACTGTTGGCCTTCGTTGAGGCCACAGGACTTATTAAAGTTTAAGGAGAAGAACAGGGTTTGGTACAAAGGTCTTATGATCAAGTGCCAGAGACTAACGAGTCTCGCCTGAGTTAAGAAGAAGAAGAAGAAGACCCCTGATTTAATAGACTTCTTTATTATTAAGAATATTTCAACTAATTTCATAGACATTGATGACTGTTGGGACTTAAATTCTGATCATTCCCCTATAGTACTAACCATGAGCGACAGGATTATTAAAAAACAAAGTAACCCCACATTAACAAATAAATGGACGGATTGGGATAGTTTTAAGCTAAGCCTTGAAGAGAGAATAAATTTAAGTGTACCAATACAAAACGCAGAGCAATTAGATAAAGAAGCAGAATTGTTGGTGAACAATATCCAGCAAGCAGCATGGGAAAACACTCCTACGCTGAAACCTAGGCTAAAAGGAAATAATTATCCAAAGGAAATAAGGAACATGATAATTGAAAAAAGAAAACTGAGAAGAATCTGGCAACAAACAAGGTCTCCTCAAGATAAGACTAAACTAAATCGTGCAAGTCAACAACTCAAAAGAACTATCCTACAATTAAAGAATGACTCGATTAATTCTTACTTACAGGAGCTAACAGATGACGGTAGTACAGATTATTCCTTATGGAAAGCTACTAAAAGACTGAAAAGACCTATTATGCACTCTCCTCCTATTAAACTAGAAAATGGTAACTGGGCCAGACGTAGTGCACAAAAAGCAGAGCTATTTGCCATACATCTTGAAAATACATTCAAACCAAATGAACCTCAAGGGGATGAAGAAAGATGGGAGGAACCTGTTCAATTAGAGGAAGAAATTCGGCTAACTACACCAAAAGAAGTACATACTTGAAGAAATAAGGGAAAATATTAATCCGAAGAAAGCTCCGGGCTACGATCTAATTACGGGTGAGCTATTGAAAAATATTCCCCGAAGAGCTATCGTAAAATTAACAAACCTCTTTAACGGTGCATTCAGACTAAAATATGTACCAATGATATGGAAGATGGCGGAAGTCATTATGATTCCTAAACCAGGAAAACCAGCACATGAGGTTTCGTCATACAGACCGATATCTCTGCTTCCTGTAATATCGAAGCTGTTTGAGAAACTGCTCCTTAAGCGAATAAAACCAATTATTGAAGCAAGGAATTTGATACCGACACATCAATTCGGATTTAGAAATAAGCATTCAACAATTGACCAGGTGCACAGAATCACAAAAATTATCGAAAGATCCCTAGAAGAAAAGAAAATCTGTTCAACTGTATTCCTTGATGCTGCACAGGCTTTTGATAAAGTCTGGCATGAAGGTTTAACATACAAACTAAAATGTTTTTTACCTATACAGTACTCAAAACTTTTACAATCATACATAAAAGAACGACATTTTAGAATTAAGCAAGAAGACTGTTTTTCAGACTTAAAAGAAATTAGAGCAGGTGTTCCACAAGGCAGTGTGTTGGGTCCAGTCCTATACCTACTATACACGTGTGATATACCTGTACTGGAAAACAACACAGTTGCCACCTTTGCTGATGATACAGCTATTCAAGCAGTAGGGACGACAAGTGAAGAGGCGACCAACAAGGTCCAAATAGCAGTTAACCAAATCTATAAGTGGACACAAAAATGGAGAATCAGGCTAAATGAAGCTAAATCTGTCCATGTTAATTTCACCAACAAAAAAATACAATATATACCAGTTATAATCAACAATATCCAAGTACCATATGCAGATACTGCTAAGTATTTGGGTATAACATTAGATGCAAAACTACGCTGGAAGGTGCACGTTAAGAAAAAAAGGGAAGAACTAATTATAAGATATAAAAAAATGTATTGGCTAATTGGAAGAAACTCCACATTGTCGATGCATAATAAGTTACTAATTTACAAACAAATATTGAGACCTGTATGGACTTATGGATGCCCACTATGGGGGTGTACTAGACCAAGTAATATAACAGTAATACAAAGATTCCAGAACAAAATACTAAGAAATATTGTAGATGCTCCTTGGTATGTTACAAACAGTGATCTCCATAAGGACCTAGGTATGGAAACTGTGGATATAATCATCAAGAAGATGGCAGGAAGTCACGAGCAACGACTTCACATGCACGAGAATATTGAGGCAATCCAGCTCCTCGATACTACTGGGCAAGTTAGAAGACTGAAGAGGACAAAACCTTATGAACTAGTTTAAGTGATAGGTGATAGTGAAAAGCAGAGCATAGTGCTTGTGCGCGTTAGTGTGTATGCTAGAATAGTGCACTATCTTGTTAGGTTAGATAAGAGACGCTATGGGGCAAGCTCTTAATTTTAAGGAACAGTAATAATTTAGGTTAGATTAAAATTGCTCATTGGTCAAGTATGACCAGATTGTAATTGTAATAATCATCATCGTAGTGATGATTATGGGAGAAAAAAAAAAGACCCAAAAAATCTAAATGTGAGTAAAAATATAACATCAACTATTGTGTCACAACAAGATCCCATTTTCTATCTCCTCAATTCAGGAAAGGTCTCAAATTCATTCTTTATAAGGCCGGTTAATAAATATGAACGGAACCAAACAATCAATAGTATCAAAAGCAAATCTTCCTGTAGTACCGATGGACTATCCAAAAAATTTTATCAAATCTCCCAGAAAATGTGTTGGGAGTCCTCATCTCTCTAGTTAATGATTCTTTTGAGAAAGGTAAATTTCCGGATTGCCTAAAGGCAGCTATCATTATTTCCCTTCATAGGGTCGTGAAAAATCTAATGCCTCCAATTGTAGACCTATTTCATTTCTACCGGTACTCTCCAAAATTATTGAGAGACTCATAAAAGCCTGACTTATGTCCTTTCTCGTTGATAACAACATTTTATCACAAAATCAGTTCGGCTTTTTAAATAATAAATGTACCACGGATGCCATGTTTTCCGTACTACATGAGGTTTATTAAGCATTAGACAATAATCTGCACACTGATTATTGTGTGAAGACACACCCCACAAAGGTACAAAAACGCCATTTTCGAAGTGCAGTAGAATGAGCGACATTACCGCGGTATTTAGGAAGACGAGGACTTATGGATATAGTTGAGCAATTAGATAAACAGATTGTTAATTTAAGAACTTATTTTTAGATTCAGGCTGAGACAACTACTCTACATCGCATTATTTGCGCAGTTGATAACACAACACCGGTCAAAGTGAGGGAACCAGAAATGCGCATAAATCACCTTACTAAGGACGAAAAAATGCGCGCCTGGATGGGTAAACCTCTGCACGGACGACATCCCAATGAGGTCAGCCAAGACTATGCCGACAATACAGCGTCAAACTATTGGTTGACATCAGGAAAGATGTTCCCTGAAACAGAAGGTTCATTACTATCCATTCAGGATCAGGTTATACCAACCAAAAATTACCTTCAATATATCGTCAAGGACACTAAGGTCCCAAACGACAAATGCCGATATGGATGTCAAGCCCAAGACCATCCAACATCTTACAGGGCAAAAGCCAGGCATTTTTTTCAACTGAATACAAGGAACGGCATGACTCAGTAGGAAAGATCCTACATCAAGAGATTGCTGTCAAGCTGGGACTTCTCCAAACGGACCATCTCCCATATTATCAATACTTCCTGAAAGTATGCTTTAGAATGACAGCTATAAGCTATACTGGGACCAGTGGCGGCTCGTGGCTTTGGAGACAGGGTCGGCAAGGTTTTTTTGTCTCCTCATATAGGTATACCATCAAACTAAAAGGCTTAAATTATCATAGGAGATTTTGTTGTTTTTTGTTTTTTTATTTGATGTACTTGACATTCTCTCTTGTTTCACGGTGTTTCGACAGTACGTGTTGATTCTTTTGAGACAAGATAAATCCCGTTTATTTGAGGCAGAAATTGCTGGTAGTGGTGATAAGAAAATTGATGAAGAGTTTGTTATAATGAATTGCAGTACTTACTACATAGAATTATACATACATATTTTGTAACTTATCCCACTTTCTGAAAATATTTGGATCGGTATAATTTTTAAGTACCTAACTTGTTATAATAAATATCTTGGAAATTCTTTGGCGAAGGTAACTTTTAAATTTTGAATCGTCAAAGAGGTCAAAAATTTGCAAATCTTCAAAATTCGAAAACGAGTATCTATTTGCATATTAGTAGTAGGTATCCAAAATTTCAAGATATACCTACTCGTTTTTCGAGATATGTATCATGTTGTTGTCTTTTTTGGCGAATCTTTTTTCAAGCGAATCCAAAATGTCACTGCGTATATATTGGAAACTACTATCATTACGAAAATCTCTGAGATTTTGCACCAGCTTTCGTATTCTATTTTTTGAATAAATAATGTCAGTTGACTGATTTTGAACAATAATGAATATTTTGGGCAAACTCTGCCTTAAAAATATTTAAAAGAATATTAAAAGAGTAATTATTTAATAAAGTTCTCAAACCGATTGCTTCACGGATCGAGGTATCGCCAATTTCAAAATCGTCGCCTTCGATAATAAAATCAAAAATTTCCAAAAGCTGTTCATGAAAATCTGCAACAGATACTAAAACTACCAGAGATAATCTGCTTAGATAAAACTAACCGAGATTTAAAATTTCATCGCGTCTGAGAAACTGTTCGCTTTTTTTTCGAAACAAATTTGTTCTAAAGCAGTAATCCGTTTAGGCGAGCTAAACTGGCAAGAAAATACGATAGTCTTTATTTTTTTACACGTATCATGCAAAACTAAATTCATTATATGCGCATAATAGTGAGTAAATAAAGCTTGTGATGCAATATGTAGTTTTAACTTTTGCCTGGAGATCATTCAATTCACCACACATCACAGCAACGCCATCATAAGATTGCCCCAGTTTGCCCTACCAATTTATTTTTAATATCAAAAAATTTTAATCTGTTCTTTAAAACACCAAAAATATATTCTGCCTTATTGCTTTTACTCACGTCTCTAAAACCTAAAAACCTCTCATAAATATTACCACGTAGCGCGTATCGAACAACAATAATTGATAATTGTGAATTACATGATAATCAGAAGTTTCATCTACTTCCAGCGAAAAGCAAATGGTTTTCTAAATCTCAGATTCAATAACGTTATTCAAAATGTAACTATTGGATTATATGTATTAGTTCATTCTTTATTACGAATACACTTCGAATCAGAAAGTAAATATTTCTAAAACAATTTTATTATTTTCTCTCTAATTACTTTGATTTTTAACAAATGCTTCGATCCATCATGTCCACTAAATGATAATTCCTGACAACTTAAAAAAATTACAATATCAATTAAACGACGTAAAACGGCGTGATTATTTTTGACAATTTCTGCCGATGCGATCTGGCGATGCCAAATGAAACACCGACCGGCAGATTTAAATATGCCGTACCTGCTGCTTAATGCCTACGGAGAGAATTTTTGGTCGCTTGCTCATCGACTTGTTATTTTCTTAAGTTTTACGTGTAAATCGTCAAGCTACGGATGAGTTGGGTACGGCTAGCCGAAAAGTCAAATGAATGGCTCAGATCATTCATTTTTTGAGAAGTCTGTTATGCGCAGGGATCACTTAACGCTCGGATTGATCAAATCCTTTTAAAAACCATGAATAAAATTTAGTCTGTATTATCTGACAGATTTTTTTTTACTTCACAGATACAAATACTAAAAAAATCTATCTATATAAAGGCCGCGTCCCACCATAAAATAATTTGATCAAACTGTCACTTTCAGTTTGAGCAAACTGAAAGTGACAGTTAGTGACGTCACATCCTGAGTGTTCATTGTGGATAATAATGAAAAATTTTAATTTTAAATAAAGTACAAACAGGTTAGACAACTCAATACAAAAAATTTGATCAAACTAGACTGATTGTGAGAGCATAGATTTTTAGAATTTCAAAACAACTGCAATTGTGACGTCACTTTGACGTACTTCCGGAGTTTGCTCAAACTGTTTGATCAAATTATTTGATGGTGAGACGCGGCCTTAAATGTGTGGGTCGGCACTGCCGACCCTGCCGACCCTGACCGGCCGCCACTGACTGGGACCTTACTATAAGTACTCACAGATCACCAGTGGAATATAATAGACCAGATCCCGTAGTAGTTAATAAATTAACAAGACAAACAACACTTATTGATGTGGCGATACCTAACAACAATAATCTACACCAACTAAAGTACTAACGTACTAAATTATCTACTTACTAAATTTAATGAAAAGATCGCCAAGTACAGAGACCTGGAAATTGAAATACGAAGACAATGGGGAATCCAAAGTACCCAGACGATATTTATTACTATGTCTACTACTGGAATCATTCCAAAGACCCTCCTCGAAAAAGATGGGTCTAAAAGAATATCTTTACAGGACCATGCAGAAAGCTTTAGGAGCGTTCAAGTATTACGTAACGCAATTTTTGAAGATTTTTGACCCCCCCCCATGTAAGACACCGTAACGTTTTCCTGCATCCCCTTCCTCTGCCTAAACGTTACGCAACACCCAAGTTTCCATTTGAACCTAAGAGAAAAATGAAAATGTAAAAAATAAAAGAAAGTTGCGAGATTTTGATTCCGGAGTTTTTTTTTATTTAAGTTAAAAAAACAATGCGCCGTAACGTTTTACAAGACCCACCCCTCCCCCCTAACTGCGTTACGTAATACTTGAACGCCCCCTATACTACTCTCAACGGCCAGATGTGTGCGAAAATTTTTGGGAGATACTCCACTACACCACGTTACCTAGGGCTCGATAACACGGAAAGAGTCCCACTAGAACTCGATTCTTTTGATACCGTAGGTATCTGGAATGAGTCAATTTTCCCCTTAGAGGGAGTGTGAGCCGTATGGATAAATTTTAATCTGGATATAAATAAAATAAATTAGAATTTAAGTCATCATCATCATCGTCACACAGCCAAATTTGTCCACTGTCGGACATAGGCCTCCTCAAGATGTCTCCACCCTTCTCTGTCCTGGGCAGCTGCAATCCAGTTTGTCGCTATTCTCTTGATATCGTCGGTCCATCTGGTAGGTGGTCTTCCACGACTTCGTCTGTCCGCCCTTGGCCTCCACTCTAAGATCTTCCTTGTCCATCTGTTGTCTCTTTGTCTTGCGACTTGTCCTGACCATTTCCACTTCAACTTCGTAATGCGCTTTATGATGTCTTCCACTCCAGTTCTTCGCCGTAACTCATCATTTCGTATTCTGTCTCTCAAAGTTAGGCCAAGCATGGATCTTTCCATTTTTCGTTGCGCTACTTGTAGTTTTCTTATTGATGTTTTAGTCAATGTCAGTGTTTCAGCTCCATAAGTAAGCACCTGAAGTACGCACTGGTTAAATGCTTTTCTTTTTAGCTTTATTGGGATGTTTTCCTTGAACACGTCTCTTAGTTTGCCATATACTGCCCATCCTAAAGCTATTCTTCGAGCTAATTCGCATGTTTGGTTGTCTCTACTTATTTGTATTTCGTGTCCCAGATAGATGTATTTGTGAACTGTTTCGATATGGCAGTTTTCTAGTGTCAGTGGTCCGCTAGGTACTAAATTGGTCATCATTTTAGTTTTCCCAAAGTTTATTTCCAACCCTACTTTTTGAGAAAATCGTTGTAGTTATTGCAGCATTTCGTGGGCTTCCTTTAAGTCGTCGGTTATTAAAACTATATCATCTGCAAATCGTAGGTGGTTCAGCCTTTCGCCATCGACATTCAAACCTCTGTTTTCCCATTCTAACATCTGGAATGCATGCTGCATTACGGCATTGAATAGTTTTGGTGACATGTTGTCTCCTTGTCTAACTCCCCTTTTTAGTTTTATTTTTTGAGTTTGGGTATAGAGGTTTATTGCTGTTGTGGCATTTGCATATATATGTTGAATAATGTTGGAATATCGGTAGTCGATTCTACAATCTCTCAAAGCTCTTAAGATGGCTACCATTTCGATAGTGTTAAAGGCTTTTTTGTAGTTAACAAATACTAGAACTAGCGGCCGGTTGTACTCCACAGTTTTTTCGATTAGGACCTTTAGGCAAGTTAGATGGTCATTTGTACCATACCCAGGACGGAAACCTGCCTGTTCTCTAGGTTGGCATGTTTCTAGCTTGTTCTCAATTCTGGCAGTGATTATTCGAGCAAACAATTTGTACAGGTGGTTTAGAAGACTAATTGGCCTATAGTTTTCGAGGTCTGTTTCATCTCCTTTCTTATATATGAGGAGCGTTATAGAATTATTCCATTCAGCTGGTATGGCTTGGTTTTCTAAGCATATATTGAAAAGGTGTTTGATTGCCCTGATGAGAGCAGAGCCTCCGATTTTTAGCGCGTCTGCCACTACACCATCCTCTCCTGGTGCTTTGTTATTTTTCATTATCTTTAAATCATGATAGATTTCAGCCGTTGTTATCTCGGGAATATCCTCTGAACCTTGATTCATAATTTTTTGTTCTGAATGTTCTGTAGGGTTTAGGTCAAGTTTATTTGTATATAGTGTTTTATAGAAGTCTTCCACTATCTCTAGCATTTCCTCTCTATTGGATGTTAGTTTGCCATTTTTTCCCTTGAGTCTGATAATTTCTTTTCTGCTGTTCGTCAATTTCCTTCTTAATATCTTCATGCTCTTGTTATGTTCTATTGTCTGCGAGATTTTCTCATTTTTATATGCCCTTATGTCCTTTCTAATAGCTTTAGAGACCTCTTTGTTTATTTTATTTAAGCTTTGTTGTTCTATATTCTTATCTTTTAGCATTTCTCTTCTTTCTTCCATTTTAAGTTTGGTATTAGCAGTGATTCTCTCCTCTCTCTTGTTGACCGTACAACATTTCCTTTGAGCTTCTGCTATGGTATTAGTAATTAATTTATTTAGCTGATTTATATTATTTGTAGGGGGTCTGTTTTGTAGATGTACAGTTATATGATCTGCAAACTCTGTTTCATTTTTTGTTGTGACCATGCTTTCATTTGTTTCTTTCTTATTAGTTTAGTTCTCTCTTTGTCGATGTTAATTTCTATTCTAGCGCGAACCATTCTGTGATCACTTCCTGTTGTGAAGCTGTTTAGGACAGTGACATCTTTAACTATAAATTTATGTCTGTAATTATATAGTTAATTTCATTTTGAGTTTTCCCATCCGGGCTTCTCCATGTCCACCTTCTATGATGTTTTAGAATTTAAGTGCAATAATATAAATAAGAAGTGAACTATAGAGCTGGTAAACATTCAGATACTAGTGCAACAGGCTTGTGTTGTTGGGCTTTTACTCTTTAACTTGTTATGTGCACACGCAAGGTCTTGAAAAAGCTTAGTACTATATGAAGGCCACTATGTTCTTTTATTGGTGTATCATATCTTTTGGAATCAACTGGAATCATATCCAGAGTTTCCTTAATAATGTCGTATATTGGTAGTTCGTTTCTCTTGTTCAGAAACTTAGATTGTGGGATCAATATCTTACTCTATATCGTCTATTTCCTATCAATATTGAATAATTTAATAAGAATAAAAAAATAATTATTATATTTTTTCTACACCCCTCACGCAAAAAATAAAAAGCGCATTTTTGCATAGCATTCCTCTAAGCAACCATTTAGGAGTAATATTATAGTAATTACGTTGAATATTATACTTAGTTTTTAGTATTTTGCACTAATTTTAACTAATTTTAATACCTTTTCATACATCCGATCTGATTTGTCCTTTTAGCGTAAAATTTTCTCTATTTCCTAATTTTTATACTCTTCCCTTCCATGTCATAACTCACTACGTGACAGCGATTGAGTAAACCTCAATGTTACACTTAATTATCTGCACACTTTTTACAGGCTAAAAGCTTTTATCCATTGGCGTAGTTTTAATATTTCTTTAATATATTTGTAAGTCTCGATATTTTATTAAAATTGTATTTCTTTTTGGTATATTATATTCTTGGCTGCTTTTTTGGAAAATAAAAGTGTTTTTAATAACAAAGAATAATTTGCAAGAGGTCAGTGATGATGGACGTTCCATTCAGTATATCAAATAAATGCTTAGCGTTCAGCGAAGTAGAATATCCCCTGCTTAACCCGGCACCTGCCACGTGGGGTGCTACCAGCACCCCATAACACATTTTTATCAAATATTTGGTATTTCAAGTTTGGTAACCGAGCTGTGCGTCACAGTAGCTTTCTATAATATTATATAGCATATATGTGTTAGTGTTTGAAGTTTTTATTGAAATAACTGATTTAAATTATTAATATAGACTCTATACTCACTAAATCTTAATTTTTTTAGATATTTTACTTGACTTCATTTATTATGGCTTGGTACTTGCTAATTTGCTTATAACACCTTTTTCATTTTATTTTTTAACTTTTATAACATACTAGTGCCTAATAAGTTAATAAAACATGTTTATTTATATTCTTGTGTTACTCAACACATTATTTTGTTTTTTAAACAAGTAGATCACATAAAAATTTTAAGGGGTGCCGTGAGCACCCCACGTGGCAGTTGGCGCCTTGCAAAGCCACGTGGCAGGTGCCGGGTTAACAAAAATTTCGTAAAACTGCTTCTTACTCAAGAAGACCTGTACATGAGAGACCAAGGCAACTAACTCGGTGGAATATGATCGGTTTCTTAGACTTTAGGTGTTTCAAGACCGGACAGTTACTGCTACAGCTTTGACTATGAGACTGGCAAATAATCATGGTACCATAGTTTTCACCTGATACCTGATACCGTACAAAGAAGATTCCTCTTCTTCTTTTTTTGTTTGTATAGACGTTACTATCTGTTTTTTTAATGTGCCTCCAGTAAGTTGTCGTTCCATGTGGTCTTCTTACTGATCGTCTTCCTACTGGGAAACCGTCTCTCGCCATTATTACTACTCTGTTTGTTATCATTCGGCTTATGTGATCATGTGCTCTTAATGTTCTCCTCCTTGCATCTTCGTCGTATATCTGTACTTCTAGTCATGTACCATAGTGTCTTACCATCGATTTTTTGAAGGGTTTTCAAAATATTTTTGTCCTCGCTGTGTCAGGTCCTGTTTCGCCGCATATTTCATTATTGGTCTGATGGTGCTTTTCATTTTTTTTCGATATTTTTATTTCTCCATATTGTGCCATACAGACAACCTGCAGCTCTTGCTCTATTTACTTGATATTCGAGTTGTGTTTTGAGTTTTCCGTTGCTAGATAGTGTGATGCCTAGATATTTAAACTCCATTACTCTTTTTATTATCTGTCCCCCAGCTCTAAATTACTTCTTATTGGATTTGCTGTCATAACCATGCATTTTGTCTTTTTGGGGAAATTAACATGTTAAATTTTCTGGCGGTTAAAACTTATAAAATCAGCTAAAAAATTGTACTATCAAAATCGTCTGAGAAGCTCTAAAAGTGTTGCAAAAGAAACTTGGTCCATAATAAACGATCTTCGTAATAAAACTCACACATCTCATACATTTTCCCTTCCAGACCCAGAAAATCTAAATGAATACTTTGTTAATGTGAGTAAAAATATAACATCAACTATTGTGTCACAACAAGATCCCATTTCCTATCTCCCTAGTTCAGGAAAGGTATCGAATTCATTCTTTATAAGACCGGTTGATAAATCTGAACTGATTGAGACAATCAATAGTATCAAAAGCAAATATTCCTGTAGTACCGATGAACTATCCATAAAAATTTTCTCAAATCTCCCAGACAGTGTGTTGGGAGTCCTCATCTCTCTAACTAATGATTCTTTTGAGAAAGGTAAATTTCCAGAGTGCCTAAAGACGGATATCATTATTCCTCTTCATAAGGGTGGTGAAAAATCAAAAGCCTGCAATTATAGGCCTATTGCATTACTACCGGTACTCTCCAAAATTATTGAGACTCATAAATGCCCGACTTATGTCCTTTCTCGTTGATAACAATATTTTATCACAAAATCAGTTCGGCTTTTTAAATAATAAATGTACCACAGATGCCATGTTTTCTGTACTACATGAGGTTTATCAAGCATTAAACAATAATCTGCACACTGCCACTGTTTTTTGTAATTATGCCAAAGCTTTTGATTGTGTGAATCACGACATTTTGATAAAAAAACTAGATTTCTACGGAATTCGAGGTATTTCTTCGAACTGGTTTCAATCTTACTTGGATAATAGGAAACAACTGGTGAGAGCAAATGATACAGACTCTAGTCTCAAAAATGTTGTATGTGGGGTACCACAAGGTTCAGTATTGGGTCCTCTACTTTTCCTTATCTTTATTAATGACATCACTAGCTTAAAAATCGATGGAAAAGTTTTTCTTTTTGCTGATGATGCCAGTATCACTTGGAGCAACTCAAATATCGCAACTTTTCATGCTACTATAACTTCTGATCTACTCACAATAAAATCCTGGTCCGATTCAAATTTACTCTCTTTTAACGTAGATAAAACAGTAGCATTGTCCTATAAAGGAGCTCTTCAACCCTTACCTCTTCATAAAAGCCGGATCAGTATCGTTGATTCTGTAAAGTTTCTTGGTATTTTTTTAGATAGCAATCTGAAATGGTCCCTTCATATTGATGTGTTAAGCAAGAAACTATCCTCAGCTTGCTTTGCAATAAGATCTGTTTCGAAGGAAATGAATTTAGCCTCTTCCAAAATAACCTATTTTTCTTTGTTCGAGTCACATTTTCGATATGGTCTCCCTTTCCCTTTTTGGGGTTCTGGTACGGCTGCCCAATCTGATGTTATTTTTAAATTACAAAAAAGAGCAATAAGATATCTGTTTGGCCTCAGAAGAACAACACATTGCAGAAGCTACTTGAAAGATCACAGGATTCTAACACTACCTTCTTTATATATTTTAGAAACTGTTTGCTTAATTCGTAAACATCTACATGTCTTTCCAGCAAGACCTAGACATGACTATTCCACCGGAAATTCTACCTTTGACATCTATTTAGTTAGATGTAGTTTAGTTAGAGTTAGTAAAGAAATCTATATTATATTCTGCAAAAAAACTTTACAACCATCTCCCTCTACAACTTAAATCTGCAACATTTTTCCCCAAGTTCCGTAAAATGACTAAAGCCTATTTATCTGAAAGACCATATTATTCAACAGCAGAGTTTCTTAACCAATAACTAAGAAAGTACATACAGTATTCTTATTTATAAGTATAATCTTAATCTATAATTGAGTGTCATATGCAGCAGCTTAACTTAACTTATTAAATTTCTTAAGGTAGATTATGCAATATGCATTTTTTTTTAAATTTGGCAATAGATTGTTGCTGTTTTTTTGCTTTTCATTATTTTTATTTATATAGACGATTTATGTCATTTTAGTAAATTGTATTTGTTATTTGTTATTGTTCTTATTTATGATTCTTGTAAGCTTTGTCTATAAAATTGTTAAATTTTTCATGACAATAAAGCATATTTCTATTCTATTCTATTCTATTCTATTCTATTCTATTCTATGAAGTTGATGCAGTATCCGTTGTAAATCATCTTTACTTTGAGAGATTAGGATTGCATCGTCTGCATAGCAGATTATTTTAAGTTGTTTTCCTCCCGTTTGGTATCGTGTTTTAGTTCTTACTTTTTTATCATTTCATCCATGATCAGGTTGAATAATAGAGGACTCAGAGAAACTTCCAGTCTTATCACATTTTCAGCTGCAATTGGGTCAGTTATAGTCCATGTGGTGAGACCGCTCCCATCTGGAAAAATTTCTGATTCGGTTTCTTTGTGGATTCCTATTCAAAAATGTCCCCTTTTAACAAATCTGAAGGGTGCCGGGCGAAATTTTTGGGCAGAAATTGGTAAAACAATTTTTTTAAAGAAATACAAAAGATCACGTTTTTTTGCCCCGGAACATAATTTTTTGAGTTTTGTGGGCCATTCTGAACAAGAAAGGTATCTTGTAAATTTTCTCAGAAATTGATAGTTTTCGAGTTATAGGCGATTTAAAATCTGAAAAATGCGAAAATACGCATTTTCGAGGCTTAAAAACTCATATTCAAATTAGTACTTTTGAGGTTGCCAGATACTTAAATTGAAGACTAAATATTCAGCTTCAAGATTCTGAAGAGTCATCGCGTCTAACTTTAATTTATACCGTTGTTTTTTAATTGTTAAATATTCGTGTTTATCCGATTTTTTTGCCGGTGCGGCGCGGTCCGTTTCATAAATCTCCTATTTTCCTCCGAAAAATATTTTTTCTAGATTGTTTGGGACATTATAAATAAAATAAGTTTCTTGACATTTTTCTGAAAAGTTCATAGTTTTAAAGTTATAAGCGATTTAAAATCCAAAAATGCGTTTTTTGTCATTTTTCGGATTTTAAATCGCTTATAACTCAAACACTATTAACTTTTGAGCAAAATGGCAAGAAACTTATGTTATTTAGAATATCACAAAGAATCTAGAAAAAATATTTTTCGGAGGAAAATAGGAGATTTTTGAAATTGAGCGCGCCGCACCGGCAAAAAAATCGGATAAACACGCATATTTAACAATTAAAAAACAACGGTATAAATTAAAGTTAGACGCGATCACTCTTCAGAATCTTGAAGCTGAATGTTCATTCTTCAATCAACCTCAAAAATACTAATTTAAATATGAGTTTTTAAGCCTCGAAAATGCGAATTTTCGCATTTTTCACATTTTAAATCGCCTATTACTCCAAAACTATCAATTTCTGAGAAAAATCACAAGATACCTTTCTTGTTTAGATTGACCCAAAAAATCTAAAAATATATGTTCCAGAGCAAAAAAACATGATCATTAAAAAAATTGTTTAAAAAATTTCTGCCCAAAAATTCCACCTGGCACCCTTCAGATTTGTTTAAAGGGGATATTTTTGAATAGGAATCCACAAAGAAATCGAAACAGAAATTTTTTTCAGACGGGAGAGGTCTCACCACATGGACTATTAGTTCATCATCTACTTTTCATTTTATTGTGTTTTTCTCGTAGATGTTTTCGATCGTTTTAATTATTCCTAGAGGGAGCTCTCTTGATTATAACAAATGGAGAGCGTCCTTTAATTTAACCCTGTCAAATGCTTTCTTAAGGTTCACAAATAATAAATATGCCGGTTTGTTGCATGATCTTCCCGACATAAAACCTTGTTTTTCTTCTCCTAATGTTATAATTTCATTCAGTTTGTTTGTTATAACTTTGGTTGTTAATTTTAATGTTGTGTTTAATAAGTAAATTCCTTTGTAACTCTCCGGTTCGGATTTGTCTCATTTTTTGAAGAGAGGTATTAGGATGCCTGATCTCCATTTCTGTAATATTTTTTAAGACCTGCCGGAAAATGTAAACTTTTTGGATAATTTTTTGTCCAGAATGTACCGTTTTGCCGGTCAAGACCGGAAAGTGAACGTAAGGGACCGGCAATAAGATATTGTACAACAAGTGAGAAAAAAGACATATTTCTCACGAGCGCAGAAGTTTGTTGGCACGAGCCGAGGCACGAGTCGGTGCCGCAAATCAAGCGCGGGAGAAATATGGCATTTTTTGTGTTGTACACTGTGCTTTTTCTGTGAATGCGGTTTTGTCAAGAGTTTAAACTTCAAAATTAATAATTTAGGTGCTTTTAGGTATTATATGCATAAACTGAAATAAAATACATATACATACATGTAGGTATTTAATATTCTTAAAATTTATATACGTTATTTATTTAAAATTTTAATTAACAGTTATTTTTGAATAGTTTTGAAAGGTAATTCCTGGTAGTAGGGGAGCCCAAGCGGGGATTTTTGCAGTAATTCGAGCGCGTCAATTATCATATGGGGAGAAACCTGGTACCCTGTAGATGTACCTCTACCATATATTGGCTCTAAACACAGGGGCGTTCTTAAGGGGGGCCGAAAAAAAAATCTATCCTTGGAAAAACTCTAAATCGTCAGATTAAGATAAGGTAAGTTAAGTACATGCAAAACAGTGTATATTTCAAAACGGGGCGTAAAGAAATGGGTGAGTCACAAAGTTTCACAAGAAAAAAGCGAGTATTTTTTGAAATGAACGATAGATCCAAAAACTAAAAAACACGTGCTCAATATTTGTCAAAAATCTATCGAATGATACCAAACACGACTGCCCACGGAGAGGGGTGGGAAGTAAATTTAAAATTTTAAATACGAATCCCGCTATATTTTGCGAAATGAACATCAGATCGAAAAACTGAAAATTACACTTATTCAATATGTGTGAAAAATCTATCGAATTGCACCAAACACGACCCCCCACGGATGTGGGTTGGGGGTTAATTTAAAATTTTAAATAGGAGCCCCCATTTTTTATTGCAGATTCGGATTCCTTACGTAAAAATAAGTAACTTTTATTTGAAACATTTTTTCGAATTATGGATAGATGGCGCTATAATCGGAAAAACGATTGTTGGAAATGTAAAATTAAATTAAAATGAAAATTCCTTACTAAAATGGAAAACTTTACTTAACTTTTTTTGGTTCTAGAACCTACTCTTCACAACCCAATAGGTCTCTAAAGCGCTCGAGTGACTGCACATTTAGCATACTTTCCTCCCCTACTATGGTAAAGTTTGCTTCAACACATTTTGTTTTATAACATTAGTTGTGTTTTTATTGTGCATTTTACCATGGAAACGGCTATCATATGTATGGAAAACCGGCGGAGAAACAGTGAGAAAAATTATTTCTCACTGCAATGACCGACTTTTCTCACTGCGTGAGAAATGTTTCGTTTCGAATGTATGTAAGTAGTGAGAGGAGTTGCACGTTGTATAGCATGCGTAGAAAAAAGCTCTTATCGCCAACTGTCACTAAAATCATTCATTATTGTAGTACTCATTTGCCCTCATTTGCGGCAGTAAAGTTACACTTTATTGTACTGAAAGAAGTTTACTTTACCTGCCGCGATTAATCGAGATTGAATGTAATGGCGAATCGATGGCAGTAATCGATTATTTATTTGAGTTAACTTACAATTTATTTACTTTAATTATTAAAAATATTGTACAAAATTTACGACATTTTTAATTAAATTTATGTCAAAACGTGAATATCTGTAGTATTTTGTAATTATATTCATATAAAATAAATCAAAACTTTACCGATTAGTAATTATTCAATATTGATAAGTATCGATTAAAAATTAAAAGCGGCCATCATGTAAAAGTCATCTGTCACAACTGTCATGAAAATTTTATTACGTCTAAAATTTAAAAACTTCTTAAATTGTTAGTAAGTGTTAAAAACAATATCAAATTGTTGTCGATAAAATTTTGTATGCACCACGTCAGTAAAGACTCTTTATCGAACTCGTCTGTTATTCGCCTCGCTCGCTATGCTCGCTCTGCTCATAATATCAGACTCGTTCGATAAAGAGTATCTTTACTGATTTGGTACATAAATAACTATTTCCGGTCCCTATATTTTATTTTCGAATCGCTATTTCATGACACAGACTGCCTTGATTCCGTTACTATGACAACAAAGTTGCGATTTATTATGAAGTGACAAGTGCCAGTTGATTTTTAATTTGTTGGTTGTCAGACTTGTTTGGTGAGTTCGTAAATTTAAAAATATGAATTCAGATTTTGAATTGACCGAAACAGAAAATCAAATTCCAGAGGAAATTTTGAAAGCAGCAAAGAAAGCGACTTACGATATGTTGCCAGAAAAATCAAAACTCCGTTATGAGAAGTGTATATACTCGGCTGAGCTATAGGATCTATCGCCCTTAGTGAAACACCAAATTAATGATAATAATTTATTTCTGTAAACTACACTAACTTTCCGGGAGACCTAATAACGATGCTTTACTAACCGATTCGTTTGATGGTTGAATTGATAATCATTTATGATGCTACATGTTGATTGTTTGAAGATAATCGAAGAAATGTATTTAAAAGCACATATTTACTCATTGAATTGAATCGAATGAATGAATTGAATGTATGCTCTCTCTTATCGACAAGATGAATTGGGTCATAGCCCACGCGACCAACGAACAAAGGTTTCTATTTAGTCATCAATTTTATGTGAAATTGACCAAAAATATTGTTTATGATTTGCAATAATCAAATAAATTAAATAGTCCGCACATGTTTGCAATATAATAACAATTGCGTTAGTGTGATATACGAGGTGATAAAAATATTGTTTAATATTGAATATGAAAATTGAATGTTTGAGATTAAACAGAAGTCATACGACGTTTTTAAAAATTGGTGTCGAGAAAAAAAATTAAAAATAAACGACTACGTTGCATATTTTGCTCAAAAATCTCAAAAACTGGCATCTTCAACATTATGGAGCGTATATTCTATGATAAAATCTACTCTGGCCATAAAAGATAATTGTAACTATTAATAATTTTTTCAAACTAATAGCGTTTAAATAATGAATGGGTTTAATTAAAAGAGGAATAGCGTTTCGTTAAAAGAAGTCCATTGGTCATAAACCGAAGAAATCTAAAATTCTGCCAAAGGAACAAATTGAAACGTTTCTGAATAATGTTCCCCATAATAAATATCTGATGCTTAAGGTAACTCACATTCAAAGAAACGAAGTAATAACTGGTTACAAGGAGTCCTAATTCTATTTTAGGTGCTTTTAATATTAGGTTGCGCAGATGCATGTCGCCGCGAGGAACTTGTTAATATAGCAATTAATGCTATTGAGGATGAAATGCTACATATAATTATCCAAGGAACGATAGCCAGTGGTATGGAGTGAGCACCACGACACTATTTAGGTCAGCTGTGGACAAAGTAAAAATCATGCGACTGGCCGCCAATGTTCTGGGAGGACAAGGTACTTAAAGAAGAAAAAGATTTGTCTGATCTTTGAGTTATCAGTTTCTTATACTACCAAAAAATATCTTGATCCTCTGGAAACCTTTTATCTATGTAGGTACTTCTTGTTTAAATAGAAAAATTCAAAAATGTATAAATATTCTCAATTTCTTTGCAACACGAAAATGCAGCAGCTGCATAATACTATGGTCACATCTGAGAGTGTAGGAAGAGTCTATACCGGTTTCGGGGTTGTTTCCCCCTCATCAGTAGTCCCATATCCTCCTCTCTCAGACTTTTCCACGTACCACACTTTGGGCCTTTCCGAATTGCAAAGAAAGAATTGTCACGGATGAACTAGGGCCATCTACCGAGAAACAAAGTAAGTTATCAATCGAAGTAGCACAGAAAACGATTAATTCATTTACTCTTTTGTTTGAGTATTAAGGAATCTTTCTTGTTGGAGCTTTTACCACGCTGAGCAGATGAGTTGTGAATTATTTAAAATTCTCTCATCTTAATTTCCTCGGCATCCTGTATGATTTATAAATTTTGAAAATCTCAGGAGGTGTAACCAAAGAAAGTATTCCACCTGTTGTCAATCTGGTGGTATGGAGACGATATTTATTGTCGTTTTCTGTGCTACTTCGATTGATACCTTACTTAGAAAAATTCATTTTGGAATCTTGGTCATCTTGGAATTTCTGGTCAATTCGACGATGTAACTTGATCTCATTTTAAGATTCGAGTAAAAAGCAGTTGCACTTTGGGGCCGTTCAAATATTACATAACGAAATTTTTGAAGATTTTTGACCCTCCCTCCCCCTATTTAACGCACCGTAACGTTTTTCTGTACCCCCCCCCCCAACCTAAACGTTACGTAACACCCAAGTGACCATTTCAACATAAAATTGAACAATTAGAGAACAGCAGAATTCGTCAGCGCATTTGATTACTTGAAAGACATATTGTGATTCACGGACATGAGTGCTGTACCATGCCAGATTAGGTTCTGCTGCATCTTCTAGATTCTAGACTATCTTCAGGCTTTCTATATTCTGCCGAAACTTGATAGTCGTCAATTTTCATTACCTCCAGACTTTGGCAAGTGTTTCTCCAGTGTGCCGAAAATTAAGTTTTTCCAAATTTTCATCAACTATAATTTCTTTTTGGTCGAGATGAGAACCAAAATATTCATGTGGCAGGATGACGTCTGACAGGTGTTTGCTGAGAGGAGCCATGCGTCGCTCAACTAGGTTGTACCTATGCGCCCTACCGAGCACCCAGGAGCATTAGACAATATAGGGCGTCCAGGTTATACTTTTTAAAACGTTGCCCAGGCAAAGTTTTTGACTTTTCGGTAACATGGGTTTTCATCCAGACCCACTGACTTCACGCTGTTCGATTCTGTCATCATAAAGAGTTTGAATGCAGAAATTTGAATCAGATAGGTGTTTTAGAAAAAGGTAATATCATTGTATAAATAGACAATGGTAATACCGTCTCTAGGATAGGCGAAAAACTGAAAAATAATAATTGGGTTTGCTTAGTAAAAATTTTTGTATAACGAATAATATACGATGTTGCCAGTAGTTTCGGCAAAATCTTAAAAATGTGTAAATTTTTTTATCTTCAACGCCCTGTATCGCGAAAACGCATGCCGTTACAAAAAATTTTTACTAAACAAATACCAACTATTTTTAAGTTTTTCACTTATCCTAGAGATGGTGTTACCTTTTTCTGAAACACCCTGTATATATAGGAAGGCACTGCAATAAAATTATTTCTGTCCTTGTTTTAAACAAAAAACGCTGAGACCAGTAGTAGTAGTGCTGAGCAGAGCTGAGTCCATTTTTAAACATAAATTTAAATGTTGTTCTGAAGCTATTTCCTTGTGGCATTTTTATAATCAATTACTTTTAATGGGAAATAAGCCACAATTTTACCAAAAAATTGATTTTATTAACGTTTCGACGCCCAAGTCTGGTGTCGTTGTCAAATAATTTGGTATTTTGACAATGACACCCGACTTGGGCGTCTAAGCGTTAATAAAATCAATTTTTTGGTAAAATTGTGGCTTATTTCCCATTAAAATAATTGATAAATTTAAGTGTACAGTGTGATTCATGCAAGCCTACCATAGCCCATAAGCTTTATTTTTAATGGAACACCCTGTAAATTTTTTAATATTTTTATTTAAAAGCTGCTTAACAACCTCATTTTAAGATTAAACATATAAAACTTTGAAATTAATAATTCAGGAATCACACTTTATAAGGGTATTATTTTTTTAAAATAGCTATCAATTTTCTAAACTAAATATCAATATAGGGGATTTTGTATTTGATGCTTTTTATTTAACGAATTTTTTAAATAATTTCAAAATTTGTCTATTTAAAACAGTAAATGAATACTGAAGAAAACGATACTGCATATTAGGGATTTCAGAAAACGAGTAGGAGTACATAAATGATTTATGAGTGTCTCTTACAACATCTTATCCCATCTGTATCTTTTCATCTTTTGTTGTGGAGAAGGGTCCAGCTAATTATTGCAAACATGTGTTACTGTGATTGATCTGGTTACAAATTTTAAGATGTTTTCACTTGAATACTATTGTCCTATTGTAACATGAGCGGAGCCTAAGGGGGCAATATAATACAATCCAGGGGTTCTATGTAAAATATAAACGAAAGTTGAAAAGTTGGGAGATTGTGATTCCGTAGTTTTTTTTATTTAAGTTTAAAAACAATGTTATGTAACGCGCTGTTCGAACCCCTCTCTCCCCATGTAACGCGCTGTACCGTTTTACATGACCCCCTTCCCCCAACCTGCGTTACGTAATACTTGAACGCCCCCTCACACATAATGACATAATACGAATTAAAAAAACGTTTTTTTTTTATTTTAATGTACGCCACTGGTAACGAGTTCACATCAAGTTTAGAATCCTTTATTGTCCGGTTCATCCCTGAGTTTCCGACAACTTGAATAGAAACAGATAGTGAAACCAACAATAAAACTTAATTGGACCCTGATCGCGGCGTTTTCAATGTGGTGCTAGACTTCTCCATTTTATATTTTTATGGGGAACAATACATTCACTAGCATGTTTTGGCTCTATGATATCACCGTTTCCGTTTTGATATCGAGTGTGCAATTTGGAGGGTTAATATTAGAGGGGATTTTTAAAATGGGTTGTATATCGTATATTCCATCACAGTTATGCCACTTACTGGTTATTGTTGGCAATCTACAGAAAGCTAATTTTAACACGACACGACTTTTTATTTGTAATAATAATTGTAACTGTCAATAAGGCTACAGTAGCTGTACAACTTGATCCATAGTTTATAGTTCATTCTAAATAATAGCAGGGTATACGTTAATAGTTTTGTCGCCAACATTGTTCAATGTTTACTCGGACCAGTTATTTAAAAAGGCACTTGAGACACAGCCATATGGAATAAAAATCAACGGGGAACTACTTAGTATGATTAGATATGCAGACGATACAGTAATTCTGTCAGATAATATTGAAGGTCTCCAAATTCTGCTTGATCGTATTCACGAGGTAGGAGAGGAAATGGGCATTAAAATAAACTCAAATAATACCAAATTTTTAGTGTTTAGTCGTGACTCACATCCCGATGCAAAGCTTCAATTAAACGGAGTCCAAGTTGAGAAAGTTCACAAAATGACATATTTGGGAACTGTGATAACGGACTAACTAGATCAAGACATAGAAATAAAATGTAGAATAGCAATGACTAAAACTACTTTTATGAAAATGAAGTCATTTCTTTGCAATAATCATCTCAGTTTAGAACTAAGTCAAAGAATTGTTGTGCTATGTTTGGTCCGTACTTTTGTATAGTGGAGAAGTGTGGACGCTGAAAGTATCGATCATAAAGAAAATTGAAGTATTGGAAATGTGCATTCATAGACGAATGCTGAAGATACATTGGACAGCAAGGAAAACTAATGAAGAAGTACTAAGGAGGGTCAACAAAGATAGAGAACTGCTAAAGGCTGTTAAACATCGAAAAATGTCTTAACTGGGACATATAGTGAGGGGAAGTCGATATAAAATATTACAACTGATCCTCAAAGGTATAATAGAGGGCCATAGAGGTGTAGGAAGAAAACAAGTTTCTTGGTTAAAAAACATTCGAGGATGGACTCAGATACCAAATGCAGGATAATTATTCCATATTGCAGAAGATCGAGAAGCCTTCGCAATGGTGATCGCCAACGTCGGATAATTCTGATATGGCACGTGAAGAAGAAGAATACGTTAATAAGAGTTATATTTATTTTTTATTCTTTTTCCTCTTCATAAGCCATTCTGCTTGTTCATTTGCAGATTGATACCTCTATGGAAAGTTGTCACTCCATATTTTGCGCGGTCGGCCGATACTTCTTCTACCGATTGGTAATTTATCTCTTGCTATTTTACCACACGTGTCTCCTCATTCTGCTTATCTAGTTATTCCATTATTTTTTTGTATTTAGTGCCGATTCGTTTATATTACAATGTTCGTTACATTGTCCTTTAATGTCTTCACTCATCTTTCGATCTCTGAGCGTATTTACTTCTTCTCATTATTCTCATCCCTGCCGTTTCTAGTAGTCGTTGTGTTGTTGCTGTATCGGGTCTTATTTCTGATGCATATGTTATTATTGGTCGTACACTTTCTTTATAAATTCTTGACTTCATCTCAGTGTTAATATGTCGGTTTCGCCATATATGTAGTGTTATTAAGACATGCCAGTCTAATTACTTTTTGTACTTGGTTTCTCACTTCTTTGTCCAGGTCTCCGTAACTTGACAATGTAATTCCAAGGTATTTTGTTTCCATTACTTGTTCAATACTGATACTATCAATGAATACCATCATTTACTTTACATCCGATTGATTATTTACTGATTACTACGTTTTAGTTTTCTGAGATGAAATTGTCATATTGAATTCTTTTGCTTTTATGTTAAATCTGTGGATGAATATTTGCAGACTATGTTCATTGTATTAATATTGCGTCGTCTGCGTACAGAGTATTTTTACTTCTTTTTTTTTCATTCCGTATCCTATTCCTTTATTAACGTATTTGATTATTTCATAGGACTCAATAGAGCTCATTTTCATTGAGCGTAGGACTCAATGAGTCTCCTTTTTATTCCGCTGCCTATGCCTATAGGTTCTGTAAGTTGTCCATCTAAGTATTCAGACTTCCACTTTTTGGTTTTGGTAGATGTTTTCAATGATTTTTATGATATCTAGGGGGACTACTCTATTATACAGAAGAGGGATGACATCTTTGAGTCTTACTCTGTCCAATGCTTTCTTCAAGTTAATCAGACATAGAAATACTGGTTTATTATACTCTAGTGATTTGTCAGTAATTTGCTTTATGATGAATATTGCATCTTTACAGGATCTTCCGGTACGAAAACACTGTTGTTCGTCTGTTAAACTTATCCTCTGATTCGTTAGTTCTTGTAGAATTTACGTTTTAGGGTAGAATTTAACAAGTTTATACCTCTGTAGTTTTCTGGCTGTTTTTTATCTCCATTTTTAAATAGTAGAATTAGTTCGCTTGTTCTCCATTCTACCGTTATTTTATATGTTTTATGGTTTTGTTAATTAATGTTGTTAATTTTCTGTTATTGCTGCTCCACGGTATTTCAGTAATCAGTAATTAATTTGGTATTCCGATTGGTATTCCGTTTTCTGTTCTTTAGCTTTTCAAGTGTATTTCGAACTTCCTTTGTACTTATAACTAACATCGTACTAACATACTAACATTTGTGGTAAATTCTTTTGTTTCCGGTTCTAGTGTCATTCGTTCTTCCTCTGCAGAGAGTTTTTTTAAACAGTCAATCCATGTATCTTTTTCTATGTGTTTTGGTTATACTTATCAGTTCCTTTACCGCCGTTCGTTGACCTCATATAAAGCGCCATATTTCCTTTTACAGACCATAAAACTTATGTTTGCAGTTATCATTTCTCTCGAAAAACGGTCCCAGTGATCATTTTTTTATTCTTCTAAAGGTACGTATAGAAATGCACGCCGAATACTTCGCGCCGTCTGTGCGGTACGCGTTCGTGGCGGGTTCGTTAGATTAGTACGCGATTTTACGTGTTTTCAAGTGGCACACAAACGGTGCGCACCCGATCCAACTTCTGTCGGCGCCAAGAACGCACGGCGTACACACGGCGCGAAGTGCGCGGCGAGCATATCAATACATGCCTTTACGAGTGAATGTGGTTCATTTCATATAATTACTGTGGCTTGGTTCTAAATGGGCCAATGTCAAAATCTTTACATTTGAGAAAACTGAAGTTGAAGTTTTTGCCAAAAATACTTTTATTTATAGTTTCAATGTAATGCAGGCTGTAGCTATCAAATTTTGCCCAGAGGATAATATGTTTGAATAAGACTGTGTTTTTATTTTTTTCTAACTTTAAAGATTTCGAAAAAAGAGACGACATTGGCCTTTATTGCCTAAATTTTTTTATTTGTATTTATTTTCTTTGGAGACATTGGCTATTATAACTAGAACAATAATAAACAAAGTGGCTTTATACTAATAGTTTATTATACGAAAATGACAGAAATTTAAATTAAGAATAGTATGAAAAAAAAATTGTAGTAAAAAATACATAAAAATAAAATTATTATTATTAAACTAATGGGAGAAACTGTTTCAGGAATCTTTCTTCATTCTGAGAAATCACTTTCTACCTCCGGAACTTCATCTAGATAGTATTCCACCACATTATCATTTGCAGTTATATGTTCCAGGAAATGGCTGTAGTATGTGCGATTTGTTTTGCTAATGTAAGGTAAAAGTGCCTGTAAATATGTTAGGATTTCCTTACTCAGCGGAATTAGTTCGTTGTTAAGTGGTAGAAGCGAGGGCATCTTGTTATACTGTCGTGTTTTCGTCTGACTTCGAGATATATCAAACGTTTTAAACTCACCTTCAAAAGAATGTTTGTATAAAATATTTTGGGTCACAGGTGAATACTGCATCCATTTAATTTGCCAGCAATGAACTGGTTCGTGTAAAGTGTTCTTTTTACGATGCACATAATGAGCATTTAAACATGCTTTAAAGTTTAAAAATTCGTTTTGTTCCAATTCTATGACTTTTATAGACGGTTTTCTAGGCACCAAACTTATCAAGTTTGCCCAATCTCGAGGCAATTCAATATCAGGCGTAGTACGTTTTTTTGTCTTTTCTATGGCTGCATGAATACTGTCTGCCTCCATATGCGTATGACCAGGTTCAAGAAATGTGTGGTTTATTGTCAATTTTTTACCTTTGGAGTTAAATTCTAAAACAGTTTGCAGCAACATGGTAGAAAAAAATATATTGCGGTTTTGTCCTCCACAAGAATCACTGTACATGGTCACTGTATGTATGTTATTCTTTTCTTCTATAAGGTTGTGTAGGTAATGGTAAACAAAAGAACCAATTTCCTGCCCTCGTCCAGCCACTGTCTCATTCCATAGATAGCACAGAGAAAATGATTTTTTTCCTATGGTCTGGTAAATGGTAAGGTTAAACGTCCACAGTTGACGTTTATAAAAACTCAATCCACTTCTTAGGTAGGGAGTAGGCAAGCATCTTTGCAAGTCGAAGGAAATGGTAACATAACCTGGATTATTCTGGCATTCTTCTTTATCTCTTCGTTTCGACTCGTATCCAGACTCGGCTAAATGTAAATGTACCGATTTTTCTTCTTCAATTGATGCTCGTTCTGTTTCGCTTTCACAGCATTTCAACTGCATTTCAAACTTGTCGCATTTCGCAAAGGTATCATTTTTGGGCTTATGGAATGATAGGTTAAATTCCTCCACAAATATTTTTCTCTAGAGCGACGCACTTTGTGGTTGAATATAGCTTCTCGCTAGCTGGAGTCTTATAGCCGGACCTACAAAATTTTATCAGTTGCTTCTCTTGTGTCTTGTGAAACTGTTTTAAAATAATTGTTTTTTGATTTTGGCTGTTATTAGTAGGTTAAGTATTGAATAAAACTAGGTAGGACAATTTAAATTTGTTTATGAAAACTGAATAATGTGTTATTAGATTATATAGATAATTAAAAATTTAAAGCGAGGTTAATTGTTAACTTATCAATTTATTCGAATAGTAAATTATTATTTAATACATAAATAAAATAAGTAATATTTGACGTTGTTGAAACGTAGGTGTGTTAGTTTTATTGGTGGAAAAACTTTAGTCATCGAATATGAATATTTTAAACGATGTAATATGTAGTTTGATCGAGACGCCTTTTTCAAGGCGCCAAAATCAAGAAAGATTAGTAATTATTTCAATGGGTCAGCCTTTACAAAATTTAACAATTTTATCCACAGATAAGACAAAAGACAATCAACCATTTTCGAGATCGTTTAAAACAATATGGTATGAAAATCATAAATAGCCAAGCGGAAGTTATTTTAAAAATTCACTTTTCTGTTGGCCTTGTCTGTTGCTCTCAAATTTGAAGCAAAATGTTTGGGTGAGTCAGGGATATTCAGATTTGAAAAATTTATCAGCTAGTGTAAAAAAACATGAATCTTCGAAAGAACATTAAACAATTGCTTAGATTTAAAACGGTTAGAAAAAAATAAACAAACTACTGACAGTGCTTTCGCTGGACATATTTCTCTATCTAATAAGATATATAATGAAAAAGTTGAAAAAGATTGAAGAAGTTGAAGAAATTGATGTTACAATTCTTTTAGCAAAACAAGAACTTACATTTCGCGGTCGTGATGGGTAATTTTAAAGAAATTTTTAATTTAGTAGTTAAACGCGATCAGGAAATCTAGGATCATGTTAAAAAATAGAAGGGGTGTTCACGGGTTTGTCAAAAACAAAACAAAATGATTTAATGCCGATTACGTAAAAAATGAAATTTCAACAGAAATTAATGAAAGTCAATTTTTTTCTATACTAGCTGACGATACTACAGATATAACCGAAAAATCACAGTGTACTTTAACAATCCGTTTTGTTAACAAAGTTGGTCAGGTAACAGAAAGATTTTTAGGGTTTTTTGATGTTAGCGATAATAGATCTGCAGACGCTCTATAGAGTATAATTTCAAACGTGCTTGAGCTATATGATTACAAAAATAAATTATTTGCTCAATTTTACGATGGTGCAAGTGTAATGGCTGGCTCTTTAAACGGATTACAATCAAAAATTAAAGTAGATGCTACAAAAGCAATTTTTACACATTGTTGCGCTCATAGATTACATTTAATATTGCAAGACGGCTCAAAATGTATTACAAACTGTAGGATATTTTTTGTCGCCTACCCGAAGTATATGTGTAGCCTACCCGCATACTGAGGTCACGAGCCGCCACTGCCTTCAAATGAATGTTTGTATAAAATATTTTGGGTCACAGGTGAATACTGCATCCATTTAATTTGCAACCAATGAACTGGTTCGTTTAAAGTGTTCTTTTTACGATGCACATAATGAGCATTTAAACATGCTTTAAAGTTTAAAAAGTCCTTTTGTTCCTATTCTATGACTTTTATCAAGTTTGACCAATCTCGAGGCAATTCAATATCAGCCGTAGTACTTTTTTTGTCTTTTCTATGGCTGCATGAATACTGTCTGCCTCCATATGCGTATGACCAGCTTCAAGAAATGTGTGGTTTATTGTCAATTTTTTACCTTTGGAGTTAAATTCTAAAACAGTTTGCAGCAACATGGTAGAAAAAAATATATTGCGGTTTTGTCCTCCACAAGAATCACTGTACATGGTCACTGTATGTATGTTATTATTTTCTTCTATAAGGTTGTGAAGGTAATGGTAAACAAAAGAACCAATTTTCTGCCCTCGTCCAGCCACTGTCTCATTCCATAGATAGCACAGAGAAGATGATTTTTTCCGATGGTCTGGTAAATGGTAAGGTTAAACGTCCACAGTTGACGTTTATAAAAACTCAATCCACTACTTAGGTAGGGAGTAGGCAAGCATCTTTGCAAGTCGAAGGAAATGGTAACATAACCTGCTTCTTTATCTCTTTGTTTCGACTCGTATGCAGACTTGGCTAAATGTAAATGTACCGATTTTTCTTCTTCAATTGATGCTCGTTCTGTTTCGCTTTCATAGCATTTCAACTGCATTTCAAACTTGTCGCATTTTGCAAAGGTATCATTTTTGGGCTTATGGAATGATAGGTTAAATTCCTCCACAAATATTTTTCTCTAGAGCCACGCACTTTGTGGTTGAATGTTCCTGTCTTTGCAATAATTATGCGCATAAAAGCGGTTCACAAGAAGTGTAGATAAATAATATGTGTCAATTAAAGCTAAAAGTGCAAATGTATACATTGGCCCACTGAATATTCCACTAAATATCAATGTCAGTAATTGATATAAGGGCCAATGTATACATTGGCCCACTGGATATTCCACTAAATACCAATGTGACTAATCAATAAAAGGGCCAATGTCAACGTTGGCCCTTTTAACCGAAACTGATGTAAATTATTTCATTGTGACATTGGCCACCATTCCACTAATATTAGGGCTTTTTGATTGGATTTTGATGTTGGCCGTTTTAGCATAATAAAGTATCTATCGAACCAGAGAACAATGTTTAATGCACTGGTTAACTCAAAACAGCAAAAAATTGACATTGGCCCTTTTAGAACCAAGCCACAGATTATTATGGAATATTATACATTTATTTAAAAATATTCTCCTTTTTAATCTAAAGGACTTACCCAAAATACATATCATACTATGTTATCGTCCCTTCCGTTTAAAAACCGGTCCTGAGGTGTTCATAAATTTACGAATTCATTTTTGGGCATGCTTCAAAGTGTGGGTGTGGGCGTCCATAATCGGCTGTCGAATGCATTTTGCATCTGTTGTATTTCATTTTAAAGTTGTATATAATATGTTGTAGCATGTGGCCAATCTCGAAAGGTGTGGTTATAAGCCCCTCGAATGCATTTATTAATATGTTAATTGTAAGAGATTAAAAAATAGTGAAGCGGTCACTATATAGTTGTAGGAATTTTTTAAGTAGTTGGTGTGAGAGAATGTTAACGTTTATAGTACGTAGCACTTTGTGTTATACCTGTTTTCTGGAGATAATCGACAAATTATATTATAGATATCTATACGTCGCGTCGCACCTAAATACGTTTATAGCTAGTTTTCTTTTCCGCTTCCTTCTAAATTGAGATAAGACCTCTTTAGTCGGTGAGGTCAATTGAAAAGGTTAATGCATTATTTTCAGATGACCGTTTCCTATGGCTAGGAAACCTTTTAGGCCTAAGCAGACCTTTAAATTAACTAACATTTAATAACATTTTTTTTTCTACTACCATTTAATACCATGCTCTTTATTCACTATTTTTGAATAGATAATTAACACCAATTACTTTACCCGTGAGTAATAGTCCATTACTCACGGGTCATTACTCACGGGCTGAAGTTAGGTTCAAGTGGCGAATGTCACTTTTAATATTAGTCTTATATTAGCAAATAGAATTACGTAGGGCCGGTTGTTCGAACGCTAATCAACAATGATCACTATAAAATATTTAATTACTGTCACCAACTGTCAATGTCAACTTTTATTGGGTTGCTGAAAACATAATTTATTATAATTATGAGATTAGTTAATCAATTAACATAACAATTATTAACAAAATTGATTAAGTAATTTCATAATTGTAATCAATAATTATGATTTCAGCAACCCAATCAAAGTTGACATCGACAGTTGGTGACAGTAATTAAATATTTGATAATGATCATTGTTGATTAGCGTTCGAACAACCGGCCCTTAAACTTGTTTATTTAACGTAATTGTAATTTATATCAATAATTACCTTCGAAAACTTTTTAAATGATTTTTAACTATAACAATGGGCCAGTATATTTTTTACTTTTTTACCTTGTTTACTGTTATGCATTTTGACGTTTATCATTTTCTTTCAATGCCAGTGACATTAGCGTATTTGCCGTGTTTATTGGAATTGAAAACTTATATTGTGTTGATTTTATAAATTTATATTGTGTTATATATTTTAAATAAATTACAACATATAATATATAGTTGTATTATTATATTATATATTATAGTTAAATATAAATGTACCTTATAATGTTTTAAAATACCTACGTCCACCGATAATAGCCATTTCCTATTTATTACAATGACAATAGGTACAAATTTATACTTATAATTTTTCGGAAATGAATATAATTTAAATTGACTATTTCTTGTTGATTTTTATAATACGTAATTAAGGCGTGTATGTAAAAGACCTATTAAACAATTTAAAAAAGGAATAAAAAAAAAGTAGTTCGATATTTTAAATTTAGTTGGTACAGTGAAAGCCTTGGTTATGTGGTTGCAAGAAAAATAGACTGTATTGTTGGTCATGTCTTCTGGTTTCTACAGAAAAAATGGGTGGACCAGGTTCACGATTTAAAGTGGTTTTAGAGTTTTAAAAAGGTGACATGACATTTCTCCGATACCTACATGTAAGATGTATAGCCAATTTGATTCAGTTTGACAAAACAAGAATCGAAAGTTCTCTTAACCTAGCTTTTAAAGCAAATATTGCTAAACATAATGAGTTTGTTAAAAAAGACAGATAGATATATCCTTAGCACACTTATAATAAATACCGTATGTTTTTTGGCCAAACAAGAATTAGCGTTTTCTGGTTATTTTGGGGGCTACGACTCTGACAATCGAGGTAATTACAAGGAATTGTTACCATTAATTGCCAAAAAAGATCAAAAGTTTTGCCAACATCTAGAAACATCAACTGTTTTTTCGAGAGTTAAAAGTGAAATACAAAATGATATTATTGAAGCTATATAGGGTGAGGCAGATAACTGGACTATTAGAAATATCTCGAGAACTAAAGGCAACAGAATCATGAAAATTTGAATAAAAGGGTTTTGAAAAATGGTCTATTAAATGAAAATATATTAATCTCTTTTCACCTTCCGGATATACCGGAAGTTGCTTATAACTTTGTTTTCTTAAATGGGACACCCTGTATATTTTTACATTTTTGGATTCTCCTCAATATCTTCTTTCTTAAAATATGAGATTTTGTAATATTATACAGGGTATTTTAAGAGATATTTACGTTTTTTTATTAATTTCGTAGCAACATTCGCACCCTGTAGAATTGTAGTAGTTTGACATTAAAAACTCTGATTACGTTCAAGTGATTTTTGATATAGTCTACTATTGTTAAGAATCATTAGTATAGCTAATTTTAAAATTTTAGTATACAGGGTTGGTCGAAGCTCGGAATGAATATTTTTTGAATTTTCTTAAATAGAACACCCTATATTTTAGTGTTGTAATGAAATAATATTTCATGGGACTTTTTTATTTTATAAGTATTCCCTATACCTAACTGCTTTAATTTGTAAGTTATTGGTGATTCGAGCTAAATATTAATTGCAAAAAAAATACGTAAAATTTTATTAGGTTGGCCATGAAAATATTCAATCACAAATAATTTTTCAGAAATAAATACATATTAATCCAGACTGATCCTTAAAATTACCAATAATGGTTTAGCTATCAAAATACCTACGTAGTTAAGATTGTTGGTGTGATTAACAATTAAGCACAAATTAAAGCAGTTAGGTATAGGGAATGCTTAAGAAATAAAAAGGTACCATAAAATATCTTTTCATTACAATACTAAAATACAGGGTGTTCTATTTACGAAAACTCAGAAAATACTGATTCCGAGTTTCGACCAACCCTGTATCCTAAAATTAAAAATTTAGCTGTACCAATGATTCTTAACAATATAAGACTATATTTAAAATCATTTGAACGTAAGTAGAGTTTTGGATGTCAAACTACTACAATTCTACAGGGTGTGAATGTTGCTACGAAATTAATAAAAAAGTGTAATTATCTTTTAAAATACCCTGTATAACATTACAAAACCTCATATTTTAAGGAAGAAGACATCGAAGAGAATCCAAAAATGTAAAAATATACATGGTGTAATATTAAAAAAAAAACGAAGTTATCTGGTATAACCAGAAGTAGCAAATAGATGAAAATATTTTCATTAAATAGGTGACTCTTCAAAACCCCTTAATTGAAATTTTCATGATTCTGTCTTTGTCAATGCCTTTAGTTCTCGAGATATTTCTAATAGGCCCTCTATTTGCCTCACCCTGTATATACATTTAGCCATATCTACATTTTTTTTAAATAAGATTTTTTGCATCTGGTTTTGGTAACACTTTAGAAAAAGTCACGCGTCGCCACTGTCCAACAGCCCAAATATTTGTATGTTCTCTCTTCACAATATCTCCATATATCCTGATATCACTTAAATTGGGTATGTTGTTGTTTTTGCTGATGACTATCCATTTGATTTGCTTTATATTAACTTCCAAATCAATTCATCTATAAACGATCTTTCTCCGTAGCTAGACTGTGTCAAATGAAATGGAACTGGGTACGACAAAACATCGAAAGGTGGACGAGAAACATTGTACATTTCAGACCATGCGAACATAGTCGTAGTAGAGGAAGACCACAAAAACGATGGCTAGACGACATCAAAGCAAAAATGGGGAGAAACTGGCACAAAATAGCATAAAACAAAGAAGAATGGAGAACTCATGGGGAGGCCTTTGTCCAGGAGTAGATGCAAACAGGCTGAAGAAGAAGAAGAAGACTGTGTCATGAGCAAATCTTAAGATGTTCATGACTACCCTGTTGGCAATTATACCTTATATTATACCATATACTAATGGTAGCATGCGGTTTGCCTTTAAGGGGGTAGGCGCAAAATCTTGGTCCAATGCTATTTAAATGCGTTAATTTTCTTCGAATCCTAATATTTTTAACAATTTTAAACGCTGAATGGAAGATTACGTTTTTACCGAGGACTGAAAGTCCCTTAGAATAAACAAAAGGTCTCTTTTGAATGAAATATTTGGAATTAAAAATCACACTAAATTTTCTCTTTTTTTTTTCACCCCTGTAACGTATTAAAATAAACATTATTGAAGTTTTCAGGGACTTTCGGCTCTCGGTAATCTTTCCTCGGTAATCTTTCATTCTGCGATTAAATTTTTCAAAAATACCTATAAGTTTTCTCATGATTCGAAAAAAGTTAATGCATTTAAATAGTATTGAGCTAATGTTTTGCGCTTATCCCCTTAAAAAAAACAAGCAAATGCAGTGATGCCAGTAAAATTCTCCTGTTAGTAATCCCTTAGTAAATCATGAAGAAAAAATCTCATGATACTATTCAGCCATGGTAAGGGTTTGGTCTGTATGTTATTGAAAACATATGAATTCAGCGTCAAATCAACACGAAGGAAAAATTCTATAAAAATGTCATAAGACCAGTCGTAATGCACAGAGCTGAATGTTGAGAAGTTAAAAGATAGAGGAACAATGATTGCACATGGCGGAAATGAGAGTATTTAGACGGATAAGTGGAGGTCTAGGAATGACACCAAATTAATGTCGTCAAAATGAGAGAGCATAGTTTAGGATAGTTCGGGAATGCCAATCAACCAACACTAAAAATTCCTGATCGGCTAGTTCCTGGAAGGAGTAGAAGAAGATCGAAGAAGACCTGAGCGCTTAGGCAGGACTTATGGAGAAATGTAATGAGGGGGATGTCGCTGTACAGGGATAGAATCAAAGAGGAGAATGATGATGATGAATGGCAGCAAAGAATCTAAATTAACCAAATTAGAATGCTGGATATTTGTGGACGAGAACGTCTAATCTACAATGAAAATTGGTCATATATAAAGTCCGGATTATAAGTATATTGCTTGTTTTTGCTTTTTTTGCTTATAATTAGGATTTTTAGTAAAAATGCTTATTTTAAAGATATGTTGCTTACCTGTGTTTATTTTACTTCTTATGATAAACTATAGTGAAATTTCATGTTACTTCCTGTCTTAAGCAAAATTCTATGAAGTATACAGGGCTATAAAACTCTATAACTCAATAAACCATAAAAATTTTAATCCCTTAAGCTTAGGTGATAAACGGGAGGACCCATCGTTATACCTGTCGTGTAATAAACTAATATTTGTCTGCAGACAGCCCAAATTTATTATATTGTTGTAAAATAGTACCGGTACATTTGTTTAAATTTAAATACGTACCAATCACATCTGCAGATGTTGAAAGAACTGTTTCTGCGTATAAATATAATATTATGTATACAGATAGAAGACATAGCTATTTACAAGAAAATTTTGAAAAACATGTTATTTTTAATTATTTTTATGCTAATGGCCATGACTAAAAAATATATTAATATGTTAATTATTTTTAGATTTTTTTTATTATATTATAGCTTAACACTTTGGTAATTTTATATTTATTGTTAATAATACGATAATTAAAAATAAATGTAATTTAATGTTAATGTCATTTATTCATATTTATATAATTATATCCATATTTACTTACACGTTTTTTCTTGAACCTTGCTTATTTCATAAAAACTTTGCTTATTTTTGCGACCTTTTTTGCTTATATAACTGCTTATTTTGACGTTTCTGTCATGCTTATACAATCAGGACTTTAGATATCATTATTTTACAAGATTTTATAGACAACATTGAAAAGTATCTTATAGGGAAAAAATCTAATTTGAAGGTATTTTCCAGTAGGTAGTTCATTTTTGATAACTTCACAAAATACACTGGGCGTCAGAGGAAACGGGACACCCTCAAAATTAAAAAAAAATATATATTTTTTTTATATTTCCCCATATTTTTTTAATTTGTTTTATGTTAGTTAAATTACATGATTTATTGCGTGTACTGAGAAGCTAGACCGAGCATTCAAAGAGAATAAACACATTCGCAAAACCTATTAAATCATAAAATTCTCAGAACTCATTATTTACAAAGTAACAAAGTTTCGCGAAATTTCTTGTTTTTAGAACTGTGTGAACTATTGTAGTGTTCTAAAGAGTTTCTGAGATATTTTACTTTTACACTGGCCCCCCGTACAGTGAACTGTATTGCTTAACAATCATGGAAAAATATCAAAAGTCTGTTCAGATTGTTACATTTCTGGAAAATGGAGCAAGCCAATGTGCAAATAACTTACCAACGATTTCTTGAGACCGGATCCCATCAACAGCGACACGTAGTCACTATTGCTGCATTGCGAAACCGGGGGTAAACTAATAAAATACTCCAATGTCATATTTAGCAAGCTCAAGGACCAGTAGTCATCATCTCTATTGTTCATCAAAAGTTAACAGAACAGAGTTTGATAGCTTGCAATGCAGCAACACTGCCATTACTTACTGCTGCTTACAAAAGACGCAGGCTAACATTTGCCCTTAAACACGTCAATTGAACAATAGACGATTGAGAAAAAGTATTGGTTATGTTGAGTGTAGAATGTTAATTTATGGTCAAGATGGTCAAAGCAAGGCCCACAGGAGGGCTTCAAAATGTTCTCATTGAGGGATGGACCACTTTCCCAAAAAGGACATCCAAAACGTGATCAGTTCTATGCCAAATTGAATGGTGAGTGGTATCCCGAATCGTGATTAAAAACACACATTATTGAAGCAAGTGAGACTTGCGTTTTCTTAATATTCTTCTGAAGCTATTTCTTTGTGGCATTTATGTAAATAACTATGCTAATTGGGAAATAAGCCACAATTTAACTTAAAAAATGATTTTATTGACGTTTCCACTTTCAACTCGGACGTCGTCATCAAAATAGAAATATTACTAAATTAAACACAAATTTTGTTGCACATTCGATTACATGAAATCAACTCTAACTCAAGGGTATCCGTTACAAACAAATCATAGCATGTGATTTGTCTTTAAAAAGACAACATGCAATGATGACAGTAAAATTCTCGTGTTAGTGATTCCATAGTAAATCACGAGGAAAAACCAGGAAAAACCTCATGATACTATTCCTACATTGCAAGTACATATATTTGGTCTTACATTCAGGTTACTCTCAAAACTAACACCAAACTCTGATTTTACATGTATGTTATTTTAAATTAAAAATAATAAATATATTTATGCTGCCTGCACTCAGTCATATCGGGTTGCTTTTGGTGGTGGCCTAGGATTGTTTTGAGCAGAGATTTCTTTTGAGGCACACACGGATAATATCTTGATTAAGAGGGGCAGATTAACAGCACACCCATACAAAACGGACATCCTACAACATAATGTGATGCCATAAGCTCGGTTAATTGGTGATAGTTTCTGTTAATGGAAGATAATGCGAGATGACACACGGCAAGGCAGTATTTTGAAGATGTTGGTATTCCAAAAATGGACTGACCTGCTCAAAGTCCAGCACTAAATCCTATTGAGCAAATTTAAAGCCTTCTCAAAAGGTGTGTAAGACGTCGTATACCTGCTCCGACAACATGTGAAGAACTTCAAAATGTTCTCATTGAGGGATGGACCACTTTCCCCAAAAGGAAATCCAAAACGTGATCAGTTCTATGCCAAATCGAATGGTGAGTGGTATCCCGAATCGTGATTAAAAACACACATTATTGAAGCGAGTGAGACTTGCGTTTTCTTGATATTATTCTGAAGCTATTTCTTTGTGGCATTTATGTAAATAACTATGCTAATTGGTAAATAAGCCACAATTTAACTTAAAAAAAGATTTTATTGACGTTTCCACTTTCAACTCGGACGTCGTCATCAAAATAAAAATATTACTAAATTAAACACAAATTTTGTTGCACATTCGATTACATGAAATCAACTCTAACTCAAGAGTATCCGTTACAAAAAAATCACAGCATGTGATTTGTCTTTAAAAAGACAACATGCAATGATGACAGTAAAATTCTCGTGTTAGTAATTCCATAGTAAATCACACGGAAAAACCAGGAAAAAACCTCATGATACTATTCCTACATTGCAAATACATATATTTGGTCTTACATTCAGGTTACTCTCAAAACTAACACCAATCTCTGATTTTACATGTATGTTATTTTAATTAAAATAATAAATATATTTATTATTTGATATTCGTGATATCATTGAGTTAAAGTTGATTTCATGTAATCGAATGAACTATCTTTCAATAAAGTCGTCCCAGGAACGCAACTCATAAATATTTGCAACATCATTTTTAAGTCTTCAACTTTAAAATGTATAATATTGGTCTGAATTGCCGATATGAATGAGTCACATTAAATTAAATTATTAGAAGAATTTTTTTACTAAGCAACAACATTTTTCTTTAATTTAGTAATATTTTGTATTTTGATAACGACGTCTGAGATGGAAGTTGACACGTCAATGAAATAATTTTTTAAATTAAATTGTGGCTTATTTCCCATTAAGGGCCGGTATTTCCAACCGCACTTAAGCCAAAGCTTACTTTAAGCCTGAGCTTAAGCTTAGACGCCTGTATTTCCACTTCAATTTGAGGCTTAAGCATATGCTTAAACCAAATAATTTTAAACTCGCGCGGGAGTTGGTTTAAGCCTTTGCTGCAAATTTGTTTTCTGTTTTTTTGAGTATATTTCTATAGATTAATAAATATAGAGTTATTTTGAAAACCTACTTTTGCGTAATAACGTTATTATTGGATTATTAACGATTATTAAAATAAAATTCTTACTCCATTTGGAAGGTGTAGGAACAAAAAAATATATATATATTTATATAATGCTTGGTACAGTATTTCTCATGATCATCTTTCAGTGCGTCACAGTTTTTCGATTTCTTTCTAACGCATTAAATTGTATGTGACAGAAAAAAAGGCACGTCGGTGATTAAATTTCGTCGGTGACATTTTTATAACATTTATTCTAGTTATTCTAGTTGTCGATAGATGGCGCCACAATAAAAAAATAATTTTTTTTTAATTAGATAATAATATTACAAATATAATCTGTATAATTTATAAGACTATACAAAACAAAGAAAATACCATTTTATAAATGCAATAGACACAATTGATTTGTTTTTATTCCAAATTGAAAATAAAATGTGACAACTGTCAGATTTAACTAAAATGTCATGTTAAAATAAATGTCATAAATGTGTATTATCACGGACTTACCCTTTTTCCTATCATTTGTTACGCACTGAAAAATGATCATGAAAAGGACAATATATTTATTTTACAAAAGTTAACGTACATTCCAATTTGACATTTTCAGGAATATATTCAATAAACAAAATTACAAAGACGGATCTTCTATTGCTTATGCAAAATAACAATAAACCATAACCAGAGAACATAATATAGACAATATACTAACAACACATGTACCATGTACACAATATTAAGTGAAGTAAAAATGAGAAAGTTACAGATGACAAGATAAAATTAAATGTCAACAGTAGTGGTTTTTATCTCAGAACAGTTAGTTTTGGCATTTTGACGTATTCAGAGGTACCAAATCAATTAACTTGACCAGTTTAGTTAAGGAAATGATAGAAATACGGCACCTATCTTAAGCTCCTCCTTAACTTTTGACACAGGCTTAGCTAAGCAAAAGCTTAAGTAGCTGTTGAAATCACTGGCGAAGCGTCAATGTAACCACTGTTACCATTGGTAACAGTTAAAAATCTTGCAAATAAATATTTTATGACGATGAATAATTCCATTTACCAATATTTTTACCAATAGAAATATATTATTATATTATGTGGTAATAGTACCTAACTCAGTAAATAGCCAACTACTCGTAGACTCGAAAATATTGGCGAGTTTATGTGACTCAGTTGCACTTTATTATACTCTGTTACCAGACTCATTTCTGGTTACAATGGTTATATATCCACGCTGGCACTCGGGACCGCCTAGTGACTGAAAATTTTAAAGAAGCGACGGTATAAGCGCGCTGTGTATCAGTAGCGCTGTTACCGGATTTAAAATTGGTGACAGTACTTATAAAAAGTGTGCGTGCAGTTAACCATTGATGAGTGTCGCTTCTTAATCGATCAACTACTTGAAAAGTAATTCTCCTTGTATAATTTTGAAGAAAAAAATGAGATTAAAAATGAAAGACCTATTTTAAACAATTTAAAAAAGGAATCAACAAAAGTAGTTCGAGATTTTAAATTTAGTTGGTACAGTGAAAATCCTTGGTTATATTATGATTGCAAGAAAAATATACTGTATTGTTGGCCATGTCTTCTAGTTTCTACAGAAAAATGGGTGGACCAGGTTCACGATTTAAATAGTGTTAGGTTTTTAAAAAGGAGACATGAAATTTCTCCGTTACCTACATGTAAGATGTATACCCAATTTGATTCAGTTTGGCAAAACAAAAATCAAAAGTTCTCTTAACCAAGCTGTTAAAGCAAATATTTTGTTTGTTAAAAAAAATAGATAGATATATCCTTAGCACACTTATAATAGATACTGTATGTTTTTGGGCCAAACAAGAACTACCGTTTCGTTTCGTGGTCATTTTGAGTGCGACGACTCTGACAATCCAGGCAATTACAGGGAATTGTTAACATTAATGGCCAAAAAAAGATCAAAAATTTTGTCAACATCTAGAAACATCTGTTTTTTCGAGAGTTTCAAAATGATATTATTGAAGCTACACTCACCGGCACAAAATTACGCCACCCAAAATTTTTGATTAAGTTTGACAATTTATAGCTTTATTATTTGTGCTCCGATTTTCAAGATTCTTACACCAGTTTGTAGGTACATGTATTCATATTGTTTGGTATTATTCCGGTAACAAAAATTTTGCTTGCATGTCGTTGTACAGGGGTGAAAGGAAGCGTTGTATTTTTTCCTAATTTTAAAAAATTCTGTGGAAAAATGGAATAGCTGATTTTGTTTCATAGTCCTGTATATTTTTCCGGAGGCGTCACCAACATTTTGTTTTTTGAATTATCCGAATATCTTTTTTCTTGTAAGAGCTGTACCATTTTTTGTAAATAAAAACACTGACTGACTCATACAATTGAGGTTGGATTGATAAGATTAGAATGGCCCGCATGCAGCCCAGATATCAATCATATTGAGCATTTATGGGATGAATAAAAGCTATTTGCCGTCATCATAGGCCTATAGAAAATTTGGTACAATTATGGCCCTGGTAGAGGAATATCAGGCTATTCCCCAGACAAGGAAAACACATCTTTATTAGATGCTAAACAGATTGCGAGCAGTCGTTGCTGCAAGAGGTGGACATAACCGCTATTGAATTGTTTTGTTTCGTTGTTAAATTTGTTTTGTTTTGTTAATTTTGGTGCGTTTGATATTTTTAATTAAATAAACCTTCAAAGCAGTGTTTTTGATAACAGCTCTTACAAGAAAAGAGATATTCAGATAATTCAACAAACAAGACCTTAGTGATACCTCCAGGATAATACAAAAGGAGTATGAAACAAAATCAGCCCTCCAATTTTTGCACAGAATTTTTTAAAGTTAGGAGAAAAAACAACGCTTATATTCACCCCCTTATAATGCCATGCAAGCAAAAAAATTTTGTTACCGGAATAATAGCGATTAACATCAATACATGTACCTACAAACTCGTGCAAGAATCTTTAAAATCGAAGTACAAATAATAAAGTTATAGATTGTCAAACTTAATCAAAAATTTTGGGTGGCGGAATTTTGTGCCGGTGAGTGTATATATACATTTAGCTATATCTTCATTTTTTTAAATAAGATTTTTTGCATCTGGTTTTGGTAACACTTCAGAAAAAGTCACCGTCGCCACTGGTTGAAATACCGGCCCTTAGAATAATAAATTGTGTTTCCTTGACTCTATAATTCAATTATTGTATTCAATCATGTAACTGTAGTGGTAAATATATCGAAATTTTCAATACATTTACTAGTGTCTCAAATTTTTCCTTGTTTTTCTTTTGTTACTATGGTAATGTCTGGTTACGTGCTACAAAAGTAACCGACTGAATACACAATAGATATAATTTGATATAAATAAGAAAATAAATGAAAAAATTAAATATTTCTTAAATTTTGTTAATGTCCCGTTTTGTCTGACGTACAGTGTATTATAAGTCACCAAAGGTAAGACGTATGACATTTCTCAAAGGAAAATGTAAACAATAAAAGGTGTATCTTCCTGTCTTCGATAAAATTATTGCGTGCATCTAATTGGGTTTCCACTCAACTATTACAACGAATACAAATGATTGCTATTACGCTGAGTAATCATATGCACACGCCAGAAGTCAAGTAATATTCAGTGCTTAATTACAGTGATCGTAAAATGGTGACTGCTGTGGTGGATATAAACCATAAAACAAACGTAACATGACGGACAAGGATGGTACATGTCATCTTTATAAAAAAAAATCTCGTAATCACCATATATAATATTACCTACAAGGAACATCATTGAATTACGCTGTGAAACAACTAATAATAGTATATTGTACAACAAGTGAGAAAAAAGACATATTTCTCACGAGCGCTGAAGTTTGTTGTCACGGCCGCAAATTTAATCGAGGGAGAAATATTTCATTTTCTCATGTGTTGTACACTGTACTTTTTCTATGGATGCGGTTTTGTCAAGAGTTTAAACTTCAAAATTAAATAATTTAGGTGCTTTTACGTATATTATAAACATAAATTGAAATAAAATACATATACATGTAGGTATTTAATATTCTTAAAATTTATATACTTTTACGTTATTTATTTAAAATTCTAATTAAGAGGTATTTTCGAAAAGTTTTGAAAGTTAATTTCTGGTAAGTTTTGCTCCAACACATTTTATTTGACAACATTAATTGTGTTTGTATTGTGCATGTTACCATGGAAACGACGATCATAAATATATGGAAAACAGTACGAGAACCCGCAGGAAAAATATTTCTCACTGCAATGGCCGACTTTTCTCACTGCATGAGAAATTGTTCGTTTTGAGTGTATGTAAGTAGTGAGAGAAGGTGCACATTGTATAGCATGTATAGCATATTTCGATAATTATATTTTGACAACTATTAAAATATGAACTGAGATAACTATTTTTGTGGATCAATCTATCAATCAAAGATAGAATTAAAATTTTAATTTTTTTTAATATAACGCGGGCACATAAATTTGATCCACCATGTACATTGATTTGTAACTATTTATTATAAGTAGTTTTTAAGAAGTGATTTATCGTTAGTAAGTTTTTTCCCTGAAAAATAGAACAAATTAGGGGAGAAAGTGATATGAATAGACAATAATTGTTCAGGGTATTTGGAGATTATAACGGTGTTTTGTTATGCATGAAGCCAATAGCCAGAGTAATTAGTTCTTAAGAAATTAAGGTAAAGAAAGTTTGGAATTTTAAATATGTTTGTTTAATGATAGGAATATTTAGATAATTTCCGGAAAGTCATAAGTTTGGGTAGGAATATTTTTGAGAGAATGACTGTTTGTTTTCAAATAAAAAAAGGAAGGTGGGGAGATAAATGGATTGGCTAGGCACTTTGGAATGGGGAAAGTTTTGTTTTGAATGTTGAGATAGTTTTTGGAAAGAGGAACTCATTATGTTATTGGCATCGCTGAAGAGCAGTCAACGTTTTCGTGGACAAGAGTGTTTTGGGTCAAGAGAAGACATCAGAGTGAGTGAAGCAAAAGGTCAGTCAATTTATGTGAAAGATATTTTTATGTTCAGAAACTAAAATTTTGAGTAAAAGCACATGAATTAAGATTCCAATATTTCAAAAAGTAAATAGGAAGTATAGGTAATTTTGCGAATACCTAAATTTGTTTGTTTAGCTTTTTTTATCAAAGTCATCTGGAACAAACCGATAAATTGTTTTTTTTTTAACTAGAATAAATTTAAGTGATAAAAATTTCATTCGGACAGCTGTGTCCTCAGGTTTTAAATTTGATCGATGTTTAGAGTATTGAATTTGATAATAAAAGACAATTCTGTAGGTTTATTTTATATTTCTATTTAATTCCTTTTCCTAATATTTTTTCCCGATTAGAACCAACTAAGAGATACTGAAACCACGAGAGAAGATAAGTATAACATAAGATAATGATATTTTTTTTTGTATTATAAAAAGGCACCCTGAGATTTTTTATTATTTTTTTTTTGTATGATTTGCGACAATTGGATAATTGATTAAATAATTAATTGGAGTAATCAAATAAAGATTAAGTGATATTAAAGTAATAAAAAGTAGATCATAACAACATGGCGAACCAACGTGAGGCGTGAAAGTATCTCTGGTTGTGAATTTGAAAGGATAGGAAAGGGAAAAACAGGTGAAGGAAAATTTATTTGCCCGTCGGAAAAAGTTGATATATTTAAAATTTTTGAAATATTTTGTTTGACTTAATTTTTTTATCTAGGTACAGTTTTTACATATTTATTTTATTTTTGATTGATTTGAATTTTGAGATATTTAAAAATTTGTGTGATAAATTGATTATATTTGGGAAGAGAAAAATTTTCGTCTCGACAGCATACAAGGTATTTTCGAATTTCGTATCAGGCGGGGATAAATTGCGGGGCTACATGTCGATAACCAGAAGCAAAAGCAAAGAAAACAAAAGACAAGAAGAACATTTGGAACAAGAAGAACATATAGAACAAGAAGACATTTTCGAAACAACAATCATGGCATCAGAACAAGAGGAATTATCAGGAATAGATAAATTATTACAACTGATGCAAGTCCAGTCACAAAAAATGGATGAAAATCAACGTGAAACGAAACAAGCCATGGAAGAAACATCAAAGAAAATGGATAAAATGGATAAAAATCAGGAGAAAACATCAAAGAAAACGGATAAAATGCAAGAAAATCAGGAAGAAACAAAACGAGTAATGCAAGAAAATCAGGAGGAAACAAAACAAGCAATAGAAGAAAACAACAGAAATATAGAGAGTATCAAAAAGGAAATGGTTAAAAAATCGAAGAGATTGCAGAAAAGAGCGAGAAACAGGAGATAGAGATTAAAGAAATCAAAATCAAAATGAAGGAGATAAACAATTGCCAGAAAAAGGAACTAAAAAATTTAGAAACCAAATTTGAAAATGCATTACAAGAAGACAGGCGAGAAATAGAAAGAAAAATGGAGGAAATGAGGAATCAACAAAGTTCCGGAGAAAGAAGGGAAACGATTATCCATAGTACAGAAGATGTGAAAATAAGATTTGGCGGGGACGTAAAAAAATTACACCCAGTAATTTTCATAAATAATTTAACAAAGAAAGTACGATACATCGGTAACTTCGAAACAGCCAAAGAAACGATAAGGAACCATCTTAAAGATGAAGCGAGTTTATTGTTTAATAGCAAAGAAGAAGAATTGGACAATTGGCATAAATTCGAACAAAAGTTCCTGAGTTATTTCTGGGGAAAAATACAACAGCTAGAAATAAACAAGGAGTTGCAAAATGGGAGGTACCATGATAGAAAGGGTATTTCAGAAAAAACATATGCACTACAATTATACAACAATGCAAAACATCTACAGTACAATTATTCTTCCGAACAGCTAGTAGAACTGATAGCCAGACATTTTGAAGATACCTTAGAAGATCATATAACGTTACAAAACTACAAAGATATCGACAGTTTATGCCAATTCTTACAAATACGAGAAGCAAAAATGAGAGAAAGAGAAATAAGAAGATCGCAAGAAAATTATAGACAACGCGAAAATCAAGACTATAGAGATAGAAGACAAAACTTTAGGAGAGATTATACAAGAAGAGATAGGAGGGAAAACGAAAATAGAGACAACGGAAGAGGAAACTATGAACAAAGAAATCGGCAATGGAACGAAGACAGATATCGAGAAAACCAAAATAGAAATAACACCCGCACATATCAAGAAGACAGAAATGATAATAGAAGGAATGAACAGGAAAACCGTGGAAACCGATACGGGTCCGAGAGACCAAAAGAAAATAGAAGAGCGGTAAACAATACGCAAATAGGTGAATATGAGGATGAGAGACAAAGCGACGGAAGAAGAAGCGAAGAAGAACAGCAAGCGTCTTTTTACGAAGGCGCTCACTAAACACAAAGGAACAAACAGGAATTTTTTGTCACCCGAAGGAATTTATTAAATCAGCAGGAAACAATGATAAAAGAAGTGGAGTAAATTTAAAATTTGTAGATGGTTTTATCAATGAGAAACCGATTAAAATTATGATTGATACTGGTTCAGAAATTACACTGATTAACAGAAAATTAATAGAAGAGGTTGATTTAACGAATTTAATTTACAAAATTCCCAGGGTAAATTTAGTGGGCGCAAATAAACGGACTTTGGCAACAATAAATGAAGGAATACGAATTAGGATACGATTGGGCAAGAAATTTTATGCACGACAATGTGTTATAATGCCGAACATGATGCATGATATGATCGTAGGAGTGGATGAATTGTCAGAAAAACATGTGGTGATAGATTTCAAAAATAATACAATGAAAATCACAGAGGAAAAAGAAGAAGAACAGGACATTCTGGAAATGGACAAGGAACATAAGAAACGGAAAAAGGATAATGTAGACAAAAAACAAACGGTGGAAATGAATTTGGCAATGAAGCAAGGAAAGAGAAGAAAGAGGAGAAAGCAGCAGAAGATAAGTAAAGACAATGAAACCTGGGATTCCTCGAAAAAAGAGATGAGCCCAGAAGAAGAAAAAAGAGTGACAAAAGAAAATGAAGCTTGGGATTCCTCAAAAGAAGAGATGAGCTCAGAAGAAGAAAAAGAAGAAGAAAAAAAAAAGGATTGACAAAAGAAAATGAAGCTTGGGATTCCCCGAAAAAAGAGATGAGCCCTGAAGAAGAAAAAGAAGAAAAAAGATTGACAAAAGAAAATGAAGCTTGGGATTTATCAAATGAAGAGGTGAGCCCAGAAGAAGAAAAAGAAGAAAAAGATTGACACAAGAAAATGAAGCTTGGGATTCCTCAAAAGAAGAGATGAGCCCAGAAGAAGAAGAGATCAGAATAGAAAAAGAAGGCAAAAGAGATACTATTGAAACTGTGGTATTTGAAGAAGAAGTATGCAAAATGGAGGAGGCAGAATACACAATAAACATGTGTAAAGAATCGGAAGAAAACGAAAGAAAATTGATATGGGGAGAAGAAGAGAAGGAACTGCGTGTAATATTGAGGGGGTATGAAAATTTAATAAATGAAGAAAACAGAGTAGCCAAAAAGTATGAACATTCATTTGAGGTTAAAGACTTAGGAAATTTTCGATCGAAAACGTACCCAATCCCATATAAGTACAGACACTGGGACAAAGGAAGCAATTGTTTTTCAGGCGGAAATAAATATTTTGACATAAGAGAAAACTGTTGTTGTTGAGAGAAAATCATTTTTTCGTTGCACTTATTAAAAACGATTTTATCTCAAAACAAGGCGGGGATGTTATTGTGGATCAATCTATCAATCAAAGATAGAATAAAAATTTTAATTTTTTTTTAATATAATGCGGGCACATAAATTTGATCCACCCTGTACATTGATTTGTAACTATTTATTAAAAGTAGTTTTTAAGAAGTGATTTATCGTTAGTAAGTTTTTTCCCTGAAAAATAGAACAAATTAGGGGAGAAAGTGATATGAATAGACAATAATTGTTCAGGGTATTTGGAGATTATAACGGTGTTTTGTTATACACGAAGCCAATAGCCATAGTAATTAGTTCTTAGGAAATTAAGGTAAAGAAAGTTTGGAATTTTAAATATGTTTGTTTAATGATAGGAATATTTAGATAATTTCCGGAAAGTCATAAGTTTGGGTAGGAATATTTTTGAGAGAATGACTGTTTGTTTTCAAATAAAAAAAGGAAGGTGGGGAGATAAATGTTTCTGATTGACTAGGCACTTTGGAATGGGGAAAGTTTTGTTTTGAATGTTGAGATAGTTTTAGGAAAGAGGAACTCATTATGTTATTGGCATCGCTGAAGAGCAGTCAACGTTTTCGTGGATAGTTAGATAGCAAGTACCAGTGGGTGTTTTGATAGTGGAGAATAGAGCTGAAAAGTGGAACGAGAGACAGATCAAATTGAGACGAAATACCTCTTTGATTCTGTATTACTGTGAGAAGGAGAGGAGAGAATTTTTGGAGTTTGTGTTTTGTTGGAGATTGGTGCTGGTATGCTGATAGATTTGAAGCTTGAGAACGGAGAGGGCTTTGATGGGTAGCCTAAAATAGTCAACGAGGGAGAGCTGTTTTGGGTCAAGAGAAGACATCAGAGTGAGTGAAGCAAAAGGTCAGTCAATTTATGTGAAAGATATTTTTATGTTCAGAAACTAAAATTTTGAGTAAAAGCACATGAATTAAGATTCCAATATTTCAAAAAGTAAATAGGAAGTATAGGTAATTTTGCGAATACGTAAATTTGAATACGAAGTTTGGGTAGGAATATTTTTGAGAGAATGACTGTTTGTTTTCAAATAAAAAAAGGAAGGTGGGGAGATAAATGTTTCTGATTGGCTAGGCACTTTGGAATGGGGAAAGTTTTGTTTTGAATGTTGAGATAGTTTTAGGAAAGAGGAACTCATTATGTTATTGGCATCGCTGAAGAGCAGTCAACGTTTTCGTGGATAGTTAGATAGCAAGTACCAGTGGGTGTTTCGATAGTGGAGAATAGAGCTGAAAAGTGGAACGAGAGACAGATCAAATTGAGACGAAATACCTCTTTGATTCTGTATTACTGTGAGAAGGAGAGGAGAGAATTTTGGATTTTGTGTTTTGTTGGAGATTGGTGCTGGTATGCTGATAGATTTGAAGCTTGAGAACGGAGAGGGCTTTGATGGGTAGCCTAACATAGTCAACGAGGGAGAGCTGTTTTGGGTCAAGAGAAGACATCAGAGTGAGTGAAGCAAAAGGTCAGTCAATTTATGTGAAAGATATTTTTATGTTCAGAAACTAAAATTTTGAGTAAAAGCACATGAATTAAGATTCCAATATTTCAAAAAGTAAATAGGAAGTATAGGTAATTTTGCGAATACCTAAATTTGTTTGTTTAGCTTGTTTTATCAAAGTCATCTGGAACAAACCGATAAATTGTTTTTTTTTAACTAGAATAAATTTAAGTGGTAAAAATTTCATTCGGACAGCTGTGTCCTCAGGTTTTAAATTTGATCGATGTTTAGAGTATTGAATTTGATAATAAAAGACAATTCTGTAGGTTTATTTTATATTTCTATTTAGTTCCTTTTCCTAATATTTTTTCCCGATTAGAACCAACTAAGAGATACTGAAACCACGAGAGAAGATAAGTATAACATAAGATAATTTAGATATTTTTTTTTTTGTATTATAAAAAGGCACCCTGAGATTTTTTATTATTATTTTTTTGTATGATTTGCGACAATTGGATAATTGATTAAATAATTAATTGGAGTAATCAAATAAAGATTAAGTGATATTAAAGTAATAAAAAGTAGATCATAACACTATATATAACATTACATGACAACAATTATAAATAGAGGAGGATATTATAATTACCAATAAACATGAAACTATATATTTAGATATTCATATAGGGAATATCACTTGAAAGAAAAGCAGTAGGCAGGTTAGACAGTATACAGGGTGTTTCATTAATACTTGAAAATATTTTAACTGTAGATCCTTGGGCGCAAAATATTAAGATTTAACCAAAATCACTTAAATAAAATATAGCTCCTTACTAATAAAATAAAACTACCTGAGTTGCAGGGTGGTTTATTTAATTTATTAAATTGAAAATTATTAGGACCAAACACTCTAAAATCGTCTGACATATCCGTGTACTTGGCAGCAAGTATAGGTACCTACCATACGCCCTACTAAATTATGTTAAACAAATGTTTCTGGCTACTTCCAGAGGTGTACTACGGGTTGGTTGACCCTTCCCAAATTCTATGCCACTGGCGGAATTGCTATTTTAGTACAATTTTTAGATTCTCCAATACTTTGTATGTAAATAATATACTTCTCATTCGTAACGATAAAGTCATTAGTTTTCGATATATCTGAAGTTAAAAATGAAACGGCACAGTTATTTTGATTAATGTATTATGCCCCTTCATTTTAACTTCGAATATCTCTAAAACTAATGATTTTATCGTTACGAATGAAGAGTATATTATTTACATAGAAAGTATTGGAGAATCTAGAAATTATGCTAAAGTAGCAGTTTCGCCAGTGGCGTAGAATTTGGGAAGGGTCAAGGGGGAATTTTTTAGCATAATTTAGTAGGGTTTAGAGTACCTACACTTTCTGCCAAGTATGATAAGGATATGTCTACTAGTTTTAAAGTACCGGGTACAAATAATTCTTAAAGTTTTAAATAAAGAATAAATTATTTAAAAAAGATAATACTTTAAAACTATTTGTGTCATATCCGTGTCATACTTAGCAGAAAGTGTAGGTACTTTTATACTAAATTATGTTAAATAATTATTTCTGGCTGCTATCAGAGGTGTACGACAGGGGAAAGTGAATGGTTGACCCTTACCAAATTCTACGCCACTGACGAAACTGCTATTTTAGAATAATTTTTAGATTCTCCAATACTTTCTATGTATCTAATATACTTTTCATTCGTAACAATAAAGTCATTCGTTTTAGAGATATTTTAAGTTAAAAATGAAGGGGCAAATATTAGGGAAATATTAATCAAATTAACTGTGCTTTCATTTTTAACTTCAAATATCTCGAAAACTGATGACTTTATCGTTACGAATAAAGAGTATATTATTTACATACAAAGCATTGGAGGAGAATCCAAAAATTGTACTAAAATAGCAATTCCGCCAGTGGCGTAGAACTTGGAAAGGGTCAACCATTCACTTTCCGATCGTACGCCTCTGGTAGTAGACAGAAACGTTTTTTAACATCCTACATTTAGTAGGATGCACAGTACCTACACTTGCTGCCAAGAATGACAAGGATGTGTCAAACAGTTTTAAAGTACTGGGTACAAATAGTGTTTTAATTTTTAAATAAAACACCCTGAAACTTAGTAAGGAGTCACATTTTATTTAAGTGACTTGCGTTAAGGTTAAATCTTAATATTTTGATCCCAAGAATCACAGTAAAAATATTTCCAATTATTAATGAAACACTGTATAGTGGCATAAAGATATAAATATATAAAGGTATATTTATACATATTATGCAGTGTGGTAAAGCCAAACGGAATAAATTGAGCGATTTTCGAAATAAATCCCGAAACAGGTTGATTTTTTTAAATTATGATTTTTTGGCATATTAAATCATACTAGTCGACGTAATCTATGATTTTTAAATAAAAATTAATAGGTGTTGTGCGTTACCTGTTTTGAAAGGCAATTCAGTTCTATATTCGATAATATAAACATTAGCGTAATTATTTATACAGGATGTCCAAAAAATTTTTTTAATTAATTGACACAAAAACAAGAATGTGTGTTATTTATTTAATTTAAAATACATTTTGCTGCTGTCAGACACCAAAAACCAATGTTTATTTAATAAATAAACATTGCTTTTCGCTTAATTTAAATGTTCAAGCTGCCACCCACCTGCCTCTTGGCAGTTTGAATATTTAATAAGCAATGTTTATTTCTCAAATTAATACATATTTTTTTCTGTTTTCTGACAGCAGTAAAATGTATTTTGAATTAAATAAATTACGCACATTCTTCTTTTTGTGTGAATTAATTTAATACAAACAATTTTTTGACAACCTGTACAAAGGTAGATGTAGGTATATTACAGATTAAATAATATTTACCCATACAATATTTTTCTGGAACTGCTTTTGCTATAAATTTAAAATAAACTATTCATAATAATAAAAGATTTATATTCATAATGGGTAAGTTATCATACTGCCCTTCAGAAAAACCCTCTTCGGTCATTTAAAAAAAAATTGTCTTAACAAAAACACTAAAATATTATGAAATATATATCTAAAGATTTATAAAACTGAGATATACCATAAAATTATTAAGCAAATAAACGAGTATCAAACATAATGAATTAATGGCGGGTACCACAAACAGTATAATGATATGACGTCACGCCCAATGGGGCTGCGTTTTGGGCTAGCTGCTATAATTTGAATTTTTCTCGATTTTAATTGTCTTTAGGGGCCAAACGAAAGACAAAAACAACTTTTTTTCTTTAATATATTTTAAATTATGTTCTGTTGTGATTTATAGCAGTTCTTTCGAATTCAAAATTGTATGCAAGTTCCCTATTACATTTACTCATGTACTAAAGAAAACATTTATTATTCAAAGACATACAATATATCCTCAATACGTTTAAAGTCAATCATGTGCTCTATTAAGCACATTTTCCAATTTAAAAAATCATTATCCCTCGCCTTTCACCCCTAAGTAGGGACCACCTATTAAAAAAATCCGCTGAACACTCCAGGAAATCAGTTCTGATATTACATAATAAACACAAAGTTGCCAACACAAAAAACCAACTAAAACATTATTCTCCCTTGTAATTACTTCCCCTATTGTTCGAAAATATACCCTCATGATCGTCTAGATTTCCCCTATGTAACGTTAACTAACCATAACTCTGTCTAATAGGCGTAACTGGCTGAAAAAAGTCCTCAATCTACTTATATAGTAAACATTGGCGCACCGAAAGGGTCCCGTCCAAGTCTGCCTTTTTATGACTATTTAACTTACTCTTTTGATGTTTAAATATTGTTCTGAAGCTGTTTCTTTGTGGCATCTTATGCAATTTATTATTTTATTGGGAAATAAGTAATAATAAGAATAAGAAATTCAGACATATATTATACATTATAAAGTAGAAGACTTTAAAATAATATTGCCAATATTTATGAGTTGCGTTCCTGGGACGACTTTATTGAAAGATAGTTCATTCGATTACATCATGTCAACTTAAACTTAAAAATATCCTTCACAAATATCAAAATTCTCGTGTTAGTGATTCCATAGTAAATCATGAGGAAAAACCAGAAAAATACCTAATGACACTATCCCGACATGGTAAGTATTCGGTCTTACATTCAGTTTACTCTCAAAATTAACACCAAATTCTGATTTTATATGTATGTTATTTTAAAATATAAATAATATTAATAATACATAAATATATAAATAATGCTAAAGTATAAATTATGTATCATATATATCTAGGAGTAATATATTTTTATTATGTTAGTTAAATATATGTAAATGTTTTATACTTGTATCATATACCTATTCTAGATATGTAATATTATACTTAGATGTAAAAATTGTCTGGCTAATTGGTCTTTACCAAAGCCATCAAATTAAATAAAAAAAAAATATGTATCCTCGATATGTTATTGACTCACTAATCGTGGTATTTTCTTTTTATCCATTTCCTCTTTTAATACGGGTAAACACATCCTACTGCATTCTGCCGAGGAATTTGTGATACAATTGGTTTCATTTAACATAATTAGAGCAGCTTCTTTGATTTTTCTCTTTTTGCTATCTGATTAACTCAGGACTGTAGGTACTTGAATCTTTCCACTGAACTCTATATTCATTGTCCCATGTGTGCTTACATATTTGAGATCTATCAAAATCTCTATTTTTAATATGAATGATGTTCACTTATTCTAACGTTTAATAGTCTTGATGTTTCACCTAAATAAAAATGTTCACATTCACAAGGTATTTTATAAATACAATTCTTTGTTCCTTCTTGTTCATTGTTAGGTTTAGTTTTAGATAAAATATAATCTCAATATGTTTGTTGTTTTGAATGTTGTTGAAATGTTAAATTTATTTCCTATGGTTTTAAATTTACCGGATAGTCTTTTTATATAGGGTGTCCCAAAAGTAGTGGAACGGTCGAATATTTCGCGAACTAAACATCAGATCGAAAAACTGAAAAATACGTGTTCAATAATTTTCAAAAATCTATCCAATGACACTAAACACCAACCCCCACTACACCCCCTGGAGGTGGGGGGGGGAGTAACTTTAAAATTTCAAATGGAAACCCCTAGTTTTTCTAGCAGATTCGGATTCGTTACGTAAAAGTAAGCAACTTTTATTCAAGACATTTTTTCAAACTGTGGATAGATGGCGCTACAATTGGGAAAAACTATGTCATTGGGAAAACGATTTATCCTGATACCACAGGTAAATTATAGAAACGGTCTAATATCTCGAGAAATACACTTCCAAATGAGAAACCAAAGGAAAAGGTTTTTAATACTTTTCGAAAACCTATCGAATAAAACTAAACATGACCCTCCAACCCACCCCCTGGAGGTGGGGTGGGGGGTAACTTTAAAATCGTTATAATAATTTTACGAATAATTTTTAATACCGTCATACACCCCCAAAATGACGCTTAGTTCTGGAGATACTGACCACGGATGGTGAATGGCTAATTTTGGTGTTACTTTATGTTTTTGACGGCACTGAAAGCGAAAATGTAGTTTATTTTGAATTTTAAGTGGGGAAACATTGTCATAATCGCAATTTTGCCCTAAAAATAAAAAATTTAAATCACGTTTTTCTGAGTTTAACTCATGGGGACTTAAAACATGGGACTTATATATAGCAAGCCTATATATTGTTCTAATAAAAGCTATGAATTTTTTAAAATAAAATGTGCACATTTGTGATTTGCAAAGTTTAATCACAAAAGTTGAGTGACAGAATTTAAAATGTAGCTTTTTAATTACGTTTACGTTAAAATATAGAGCACAAAGATGTTTTGTGGGAAGTTTTTTATATAAAAATGTTTTATAGAAAAATACGATGGTGCAACTTTTAATACTGACGTTATACACCCCCAAAATAACGCTTATTTCTCGAGATACTGACCACGGGTGGTGAATGGCTAATTTTGGTCTTGCTTTATATTTGTGATGGTGCTGAAAACGAAAATGAAGTTAATTTTGAATTTTATGTAAGGAAACAATGGTCGTCTATTATTACCGAGGGTCAAAAGTCCCTGGAAACCTCTATAATGTTTATTTTAATAAGTTACAGGAGTGAAAAAAAAAGAGAAAATTTAGTGTAATTTTTAATTTCAAATATCTCTTTCAAAAGAAACTGTTTGTTTATTCTAAGGGACTTTCGGCCTCGGTAATAATGTAACCTTATATTCTGCGTTTAAATTTTTCAAAAATATTTATTAGCTTTTTCAGGATTCGAAAAAAATTAATGCATTTAAATAGAATTGGCCCGAAATGTTGCGCTCACGCTCTAATTTTTCGATTTCTGATTTATTACTGGAATTACGTAACTTAGAGTAAGCTCCTTAACTACACCCGATGGATCCCCTTTTATGCATTATATTAAACGATATTAGATATTCGAATCAGGATGAGTCTCGAGACTCGGAGTAAACTGCCGTTTAATCAGGCCCTTAGGTACTGTTCTGGTCCAAATATTCTTACTGAATGTCTACCGTGAGAAAGCACTTTTTCTGTCTCGAATAATGCAACTCTAGACTGCACATGACACACCTTTGAACAAACAATAGCAATAGATAAAAAGTCAATTGTAGCAAAATAGCCGAGAAGAACATTTATCCAGGCGTGCGTTATATATTATGTTATGTAGGCAAAGAAGATCGTAATTGTTGGTCTTATAATTGAATGTTCATGTTTTGGATATGCGTTATTAGATACGTGATGGATACTAAGTAAGCATTTACTTTACATACATCAATCAAAATTATTGAGATAAAACAATTTTAATTAAAAGGAACTAAATAACTGTATTTCGTTCGATCGATTTTTATTTTTAAATCATGATTTTTTGGCATATCATACTAGTGATGTGATCCATCTGGGCGTGATGACGTAAGCGATAATTTTTTAAGCGAATACTTCTTATCGTTCGGTATGGAATTTTGGCGGGTGTAAAATCGTATTGGGTGGGCGTCATTCAAAAATCGTGATGCGAGAGCGTCATTCAAAAACCGTTATGCGATAGGTTAGCTTGCGGTTACTCCTCGCGAAATACCTAGGTACTTTACTTAAACTTATATAGGTACTTAAACAAATATATAGGTACGTTATATAAGAGGAGACAGTAGCGATCAACAGGTAGCGAAAACGCGTTCCAAGATTGCGGCTGTAATTTTAAATATTTTTTCGAGATATTTGGCACACGTATTCGTAATATAATAAATTTGAAAAATCATATACAGGCTCGTTTTTTTAATATTGTATTTAATTACAGAGTAATTTCCACAAATTAATATATTTTGCAAATTGGGCTCTGTACCGCCATTCTTTATTATATTACGAATACGTGTGCCAAATATCTCGAAAAAATATTCAAAATGACAGCCGCAATCTTGGAACGCGTTTTTGCTACCTGTTGATCGCTACTGTATCACCTTAAAATAATATGTTTAAATTTGAATAAAGGAATTATATTTTTTACACAGATTATATTATATTCTAATAATAAATTAACATATTTGTATTTATATCAGCAAAGCATACGTTATTTACGTTTGAGTTTGACACATCCGTCAATGTCAAAATAAATTTTAAATCAGGTATTAATAAAATATAAATGACATTTGATAGTGAATTTAATTATTATATAAAATAAAAAAAAATTTATAAATACAATTTGAGTATATTTTGAAAGGAATAACTTATTAACAACTTTAAAAAGGTTTGTACACTTTTGGGTAACGGCCTCTCCTTTAACGGGAGTAACTAATGATAAATGGATTTTTTCATCTATTGTTGATGATTCAAAACCCGATATTTACTATACTTGATCAGTATTTAAATTTTTCGCTACATTAAATAAAATATTGGTTACTTTATTAAAAAAATAATTAATGCCTGGTTGCCCAACAAAGCTTAAGCTCCAGCTTAGCACAGCTCAGCTTGTAGATAGGGCTGCTTTAAGTCTCACTTACTTTGCACCCTAATTTTCGATTCTTATCGATCCAATTCACGTGGCAATTGTAAAAAGTTTTAAATTGATCTGATCTTAGACTCAATGGTGTAGGGCAGCGTTTCTCAACCGGTGGATCGCGACCCACTAGTGTGGGTCGCGGGCGAATTTTAGGTGGGTCGCGACGTGGCTCTTACAGTAGCTGAATAACGTACATATATATCATCATGGGTGAGGGATGGGTCGCGAATATGAAAAAACATCAGAAGGTGGGTCGCCAGGCATAAAAGGTTGGGAACCACTGGTGTAGGGCGTTAATTTCGTAAGCTGAGCTCAAGGCACGGCTTAGGCTTGAGGCATTTATGCAACTTTATTTATACTAATTTAATTGGTTTAGATGTATGTAAGACATTTATAATTTGAAAAATTTGAAAAAAAAATTATTTTGAAAGTTTATTAATCCTAAAATTGACGGGTAAAATTACTAGATATTAATTATTAAATTGGGTATATACATATTATACGTATATTAAATTGCAGGAATAATCTATATTTTAAATAAAATTAAATCTAATCGAATGGAATCGAATTGAATCGAAACCGAATATAATCGAATATGCAAGAAGTATTCACTTCTGTCGGCACTTCATTTGAAAGGTTATCCAATTCTCAATAAATTACATGTATTCTTCTTTTTGCGTAAATTAATTTAATTCAAAACAAAATAATTTGGACACGCTATATAAATAATTATATTAATGTTTATATTACTGAAAAAAGAATTGAACAACCTTTCAAATGAACTATCACACGACCCCTATTCCTATTTAAAAAATTTATCGATTACGTCATCACGCCCAAATGGATGACGGCGCCAGTATGATACATATGCCAAAAAATCATAATTTAAAAATAAAATCGACTCAGGATTTTTTTCCAAAATCTCCCATTCGCGAAAAAATGAATTTAGTCCATAATTTTGCCCCTCTCTGTATTATATTAAAAGATTTAAAATTATTGTACATCTGTAAAACATCTAGGGTTAATGTCGTCGATATCATTTAGAATATTTCTACGGTCACAAATCCTGTTGGAATGTTCTTAAATAACTCATGTACCAACTTCCGAAATAGCATCTTTATCAAACCGACTTTCTAAGTCGTTATTATAGTAGTATTATTCGTCACTTCCTAAATATATTTAAATCATTAGGTAACATACCGTAATAATTTATATGGCCTACAACGAACACAAAACTTGTCATCGATAATCTAGTGACACAGAGAAAGAAAATTTATTCCTGAGGAATTTTTATCAACATCTGCTGTATTTTTTATTAATATTAATGGTTTTGTAGTAGCACTGATCGTTACTTTTTTATTTAATTTATTAGTAATTTGTTATTCAAATGAATGTGATTCCGGTTTAGGAAAATGTTAAGTTTACTATTAACAATGCAACTAGCTTACACGAAGCAACGAAGCACTAAAAAGCCCAAAACCTAGGAACTTTGTGCAGTAGGATGAATCGTCATGCAATTTTTGCATTCGATTCATTCATTTTGCATTCGAAAATGCATTTTCAAAGTGCATCTCGAAGAGATGGAAAATGAAAAATTTAGAACTCAGGAAATATTGACCGAAATGAGTTTAATTTTTATACTTCAGGGTTTTGGAGGTCACTGAACACGAATTTCATGACGGCGATGGTTTCCGAGGTATCTGGTGGCCCAGGCTGGAACTCGTCGCCTGGGACAATCGAACGATCGAATAATTCGCAAAATAAAGATTGGATAGAAAAACTGAAAAATATTAAAAAAAAAGATTAAGTTTTCACTCTTATGGCATACAAAACAACATAATGCTATTCTACATCCCACCAGAATGAAAACAATGGGAACCTTCTCTGGTTACACCTCCGAGGCTTCTACAATTTACAAGCCATACGGATGCTGAGACTAAGGAAGATGAGGGAATTCTACAATTTGCAATTCACGTCCCATCTGCTCATCGCGGTAAAGTTCCAACGAGAATGGTTCCCTTCGTACTCCAATCAGAGTAAATGTAAATCAAAAATGAATAACCATTTTCAATTTCGCTGCAAAACGAAAATACAGCCGAACCATATTCTAGTCCGATCAGAGAGTGCAGCAAGCACCTCTACCGGTTTCGAAACTTATTAGTCTCTCATCAGGAGGCACATATGCTGCTCTCTCTGATCCAACCAAAACAAAACCCCGGCGTGCAGTCCCGAATCGCAACGAACGAAATGGCATAGATGCCCTAGCGGCAACTGCTAACAAAAAAAGTTTTCACTCTAATGGCATACAAAACAACATAATGCTATTCTACATCCCACCAGAATGAAAACAATGGGAACCTTCTCTGGTTACACCTCCAAGGCTTCTACAATTTGCAAGCCATACGGATGCTGAGACTGAGGAAGATGAGGGAATTCTACAATTTGCAATTCACGTCCCATCTGCTCAGCGCGGTAAAGTTCCAACGAGAATGGTTCCCTTCGTACTCCAATTAGAGTAAATGTAAATCAAAAATGAATAACCATTTTCAATTTCGCTGCAAAACGAAAATACCGCGCTGAGCAGATGGGACGTGAATTGCAAATTGTAGAATTCCCTCATCTTCCTCAGTCTCAGCATCGGTATGGCTTGCAAATAGTAGAAGCCTCGGAGGTGTAACCAGAGAAGGTTCCCATTGTTTTCATTCTGGTGGGATGTAGAATAGCATTATGTTGTTTTGTATGCCATTAGAGTGAAAACTTTTTTTGTTAGCAGTTGCCGCTAGGGTATCTATGCCATTTCGTTCGTTGCGATTCGGGACTGCACGCCGGGGTTTTGTTTGGGTTTGATCAGAGATAGCAGCATATGTGCCTCCTGATGAGAGATTAATAAGTTTCGAAACCGGTAGAGGTGCTTGCTGCACTCTCTGGTCGGACTAGAATATGTTTCGGCTGTATTTTCGTTTTGCAGCGAAATTGAAAATGGTTATTCATTTTTGAAAAATATTTTTTAAATATTTTTCAAAAATCTATCGAATGACACTAAACAAGACTCTCTACCCCCTGGAGGTGGGGCGGGGGCAACTTTAAAACCTTAAATAGAAACCCCCATTTTTTATTGCAGATTTGGATTGTTTACGTAAAAATTTAATAATTTTTGGAATGAATTATGGATTTGTGACAGTCAATTAGTGTTCTTTCGTCGAAAACAGCTGAAAACTTTGTATTATAATAAGGGCGTGGCATCATAGTTATCTGCTACGTATCACTTAATGGTTCCCTTGTGGTGGAATGCCTGTTTTTAGAGACCTTTGTTATCGCTAACAAGTATGGAATAATAACTGTGTTTCCTTTATTTGCAGTGAAAAAGCCAGCCAGCCATTTTTATGAAAAACTGGCCCCATTTTTTCTGTGATTGGAATTTTGAAATTTGATGGAGTTAACAGTTTTTCTTCTCTTTAAGGTATTATAAACAGTTTCTCTTAAAATCTTTCATTTTATTACGAATAAAAAGAAATGAACATTTGACAATTTATCCCTTAAGAGTCTAAATTCAATATTGGAAGTTTTACACTGAAATAAATATTGCATTCATATTTTTTATAAATTTTTGATTGCAATTTTTCTTCATAAAAAGTAAAACCAACTTAATGTCTTCTTAAAAAAAAATTATTTAATTAAATTTTCTAATTTATAAGTGAGAAGTGACAGCCGCCATTTTGTATGTGTATGTCAAATTCCACTTGTAAACAAACTATACATATTATTTCCTTAGTTTTGAAGAAAAATTGCCCAAATATAAATTCAAGTCATCATAGTGTTCAAAAAGGTAATTATATTTTGTTTTATTCTAAAGATAGAGAAAGACTCTTGCCCATAATTTTAACTGTTTAAATAGGATAATGAGTCTAATAAAAAAGGTAAATAAACTCACTGAATAACATGGTAAGTTTTATTCAAACTTTAGACAGGAATCCCAGTGAAAAGTAACTAACCACTATAAAAGTTTTTAGGTGAACAAAAAGACAAGAAAACCCTAAGTGAGTTTTCCAGAAGTTCTTGAAAAAGGCGCTCTTTATAAATATTATCAGGAACATCTTTATCATTATCAGTATTTGGCACTCCTCATCCCCTAACCTCTGAAACGGTACTCAGCTCTCCGACCAAAACGCGAATAGCCGCCAAGCTACCACAGCAATGGGGTATATTGTTCTTCCACTATAGACCCTCTTTCTATTTACTTGTTCCCATAGTTTTCAACCCCTTCAGAGTAAGTACTCCATTTGCGACAATAGTAAATTGTGATGATAAGATATGTCCAAAACCATAAATGTCCAGTAAATAAGATAGGTCCAATAAATAAATTTTATTTTAACAGAAAAATATTGCTTCTTGAAAGTAAAAGACATTTATTTCTTGTCCCCTACACTCTAGACTCTAGACCATTTTGATGTGTGTGTATAAGGGAACAGAGAACTGTGAAAATAGGGCCACCAAAAAACTACTTTTAGCAATGTTTTTAATTGTTTATTCTTGAATATATTCATGTTAGTAAAAAATAATGATAAATTAATTAAATTAACTTTATAATATTGAACCCCCTCTGTGGCTCAGTGGTAAGAGCGCCTACCTTTGGATCGAAAGGTCCGAATGGTCGTGAGTTCGAATCTCACCAGGGTAATAAATTTTTCGTTTATTATAAATTAATAAATGAAAATAGTTTCTGTCCTTGTGGGATCGGTACTCACCGGAGAGACCGCAGACGTTCGGATACAATTAGCGTCTCTTTGCACAGACAATGACGTCGACTTTGCTAAGTAAGAAGACACTTACTCAACACACACACTACACATGAGACTAGGGGACATCTTGGAAATTAGTGCACCCTAATATGTGTATGTAGATTTTGGCATTGGATCCGATCATCACTTGTAACACCGTTGCCGTATCCTCTATTTTTCATACTATCGCGTTACAATTTTTTGTGATATTATACACGAGCGAGACACCCTCAAAAAAGCACTTAGTTTTCGAGATACTGACCACGTAAGGGTAAATGGCTAATTTTATTCATACTTTATATTTTCGAAGGTGCTGAAAGCGAAAATGGGGTTTATTTTGAATTTTATGTGGGGGAACATTGTCAAAATAGCAATTTTAACCTAAAAATAAAAAGAAAATTAAATCACGTTTTTTGCGTTTACCTCGCTACAACTCTGTCCCATTTTAATATTTTTTTCTAAAATTTTTACAGTATAGATATAGCTCTAACATTTCTGAAGACAAAGGTACCTGCTTCAAGTTTCTATTCTTATCATGATAAAGGTTATGAATTTTTCAAAGAAAAAGGTGCGGATTTGTGCATTGCAAAGTTTAATCGCAAAAGTTGTGTGACGAAGTTTAAAATTTAGCTTCTTAATCACGTTTATTTGAAAGTAGAGAGTAGGAGAGTACAAAGAAGTTTTCTGGTAAGTTTTAGATTAAAATGTTTTACAAAAAAATAGTACAACTTTTAATGTCGAGATTAGAAATCCTCCATATAACGCTTATTATTTGAGGGACAGACAATCTAGGTCTAATTTCTCACCTTTGGTACTATCCTTGGATTATAAGCTTTCATTTAACACCTCATTTGTCATTCTACCTAGTATAATGTCGGAGAAGTAAACGTTCTTATTCTATTATTCTTGTAGGTACATTTAACATTGACTGAAATTATGAAAGAAATGGCATAGCAACACTGTGACGCACAAACATAAGATTCAGCTGTGCGTTACATAGGGTGCACTAATATCAAAGATGTCCGAGACTAGGTACCTAAATGCAAAAATTCAACGTAATACCTACCACATATCATACCTACCACGCCAATAGCCACTAGTTGTCGAGGCATTAGCTAAATAAAAAAAATTTATAATATAAATATATACAGTTTTATAATATAAATATAAATAAAAAAATGTTTGACCTATGGTGTTAGTTGAGGTTTGTATAAAAACTCATCATCAAACAAATCATTCTATTTACTCTTTTACCTCTACCATGAACTCAAGTGACCACGCTAAAGGGTTAATAGAATCTCCCCCATTATAAACTTACCCACACCAGCGCCTAGACTAAATGTGGCGCCTCAATGAATACAAAACATTGCATATTAATGACATAAATCGTAATAGTAAATAGTAACCAAACACGCATATAGAATTATGTATACGCAAACCCTTTTGGAGAATTTATTATTCAAAATCAAATAAGAAAACGTACGCAATGCTGTTACATCTTTTAATAACTGGTATTGTTCAAATACTCTGGGGAACGGTTAGCTAAAAATTTATGTATTTACATTGATGCAACTAACGTTCTAGTATTTACAGTAACTAAGTAAGTAGATTTAGATTTTTAGTTTATGGTCCATAGGCGTCCAAAATACGAACTAAAGATGATCAGTAAAGGGCGGGATGTATGCATTTAAAAGCAGCCAAAATATGCGCATATATAATAATATGCTTGTTTGCCTTTAAAATATGCACTTATATGCCTTTTTTGACCAAATATGCTTGTTGGTATGCAATATTTTTTAATTTTTATTATAATAAAGTGGAGTAAAAAACAGATTGAGTTCTAAAAAAATGTTTATTTTAAAAATAATTAGAAAAAACAAAGAGAAATAAAAATAAACAATTTTTTAACCTGGAGATGGTACAAAAGGCATTTACCACTAAATATAGTTTTCAAAATTTTCAACCAACAAGGTTTATCATTAAAAATATGTTTGTATAAAGGGAAGCTTCTTTCAACGTCTACTGATGTAATCGGACAATACTGCAACTGAGGTAGTAAAGTAATACGCCAAGATATACAGTCGGAAAAATGAAAGAATACCCATGAACAGCATACCCAAGACAGCAAATACAACATAAGTGATTGATGTGATCGTTCATGGGTATTCTTTAATTTTTCCGCCTGTAACTTCGTTGTATGATTTAACTTCATAAATGTTTTTTACTGCAGTTAAGAACGTAGGCTCAAAATTTCGGACAAATTCTTTTTAAATGCATTCATTTAAGTCCATAGGCGTCCAAAATACGAACTAAAGATGATTAGTAAAGGGCGGAATGTATGCATTTAAACGCAGCCAAAACATATGCTTGTTTGCCTTTAAAATATGCACTTATATGCCCTTTTTGACCAAATATGCTTGTTGGTATGCAATATTTTTAATCCACTCTACCTCATATTATTGTATAAGTTTTTAGTTTGTGAAAACTGTCATTATAGATAGCAGTGCGTGAAGAATTTAAAGTGTGCGTGAAGTAGCAATATATTTCAAATGGGATTTACTTTTTCGCTCTGTTTTTTGGCACACTTTCATATAATCAAATATTCTTAACTTTTGCGTTGTCATGGTGATGACATGTGAGCAATAGATTACAACAAAAGTTTAGACAGTTTTGTGGTCTGAAAGAAGTTTTAAATGTCACAGGTCTAAAAATTGTAGAATAGAAATGAATTCCAGGGACGAAAAGTTATAGTTTTTTTTCATTTGTTTATGGTAGATACAATATTGTATGAAACTGTGCGTGAAGTACTTTTTGCGAACTTACGCGATGTATAGCACTCGCCCCGCTGTCGCTCGTGCTCTAAACATCGCGTGCGTTCGCAAAAAGCATACTTCACGAACTGTTTCATAAATAACTATTAATATATTATTATAATAAAGTGGAATAAAAAACAGATTGAGTTTTAAAAAAATGTTTATGCTAAAAATAATTTGAAATAACAAAGAGAAATAAAAATAAACAATTTTTTAACCTGAGATGGTACAAAAGGCATTTGGTACTACTAAACATATTTTTCAAAGTTTTCAACTAAGAAGGTTTATCATTAAAAATATGTTTGTACAAAGAGAAGTGTAACGCCTCACAACCCGGCCTAATTCTTCTCGATATTACTCCGCGTTACGAGTAAAGGCCAGATCTTCCACGGCGATTCGAGGCGACCGCTGCCAGAGTATTTAAGAACAGGAATCCGATCACAGGCCAGTCAGTCAACGAACGAGCCGCGACGCGTGAGATAATTGTATTCGAAATCGGGTTTAATGAAATGTATTAAGGATCGTTTAAACACAGCGATAAATCAAACAACTTATCAAGGTCAATCGAGTTGTTGCAACTTATCATTGTGTGTAAACGGTGCATCGCACAACTTATCAAAGTTGGAGTTGGGTTGAAGGTGGTATCGCATTGAATCGCAGCGTCTAAACAGCGTTTCAACTTGTCATCACAACTAGTTGCTGTGACTTGTCGTTGTGTTTAAACGACGCTTTATATTAGTTACCGAAGTTATTATGTTTAGTTAATTAAATCATAAATTTGAGTTGTAAATAAATTAGATGTGTTAGTTGGTGTTATTTGTAATTATTAAAATAAATAAGTGATGTAAATAAAATAATATAAGTAAGTCTTCCTTTATTTAAATTAAACTTAGTGCCTAAAGATATAAATAAATAAAATAGTAGAGTCAATCGCGTAACAAAATGGTGCAGAAGTGCACCAAAATGGAATATCAACGTAAATTTTCGGTTTAAATAAAGTGTGGAACCTTTAAAAATAAATAAAATATAAATCGTAATAAATAAAGTGTGTGATCATGTCTACCTTGTGTAAGCTAAAAATTGCAGACCTGAGACTTGAATTGGAAGAAAGGGATCTGAGTTCTACTGGGAAAAAGGCTGATCTGGTCGAACGTCTAAAGAACGCTCTTCAGGAAGAGGGTCAAGATCCAGAAACCTATTTGTTTGAAGACAAGCATGCTGCTGTGATCTCGTCGATTTCGAAAGTTTCCTCCGATGTTTCCCAAGTTTCGACAGACATTACATCGCTAGAGAACAAAGTTTCGACAGACATTACATCGCTAGAGAACAAAGTTTCGACAGAGATCACATCATTAGAGAAAAAGGTTTCTAGTGAAATTTCCCAAGTTTCCTCGGATGTTTTGAAAGTTTCAACAGACATTACATCGTTAGAGAAAAAGGTTTCTAGTGACATTTCGAAAGTTTCGGGTGATATTTCATCCCTTGAAAGCAAGATGACTAACGAGATCTCTGCTAGCATCTCTAAAGTCACCTCCGATTTTGACGACAAGATATCGTCCATAAAATCTACTTTTGAAGAAAAGATCATAGTGTAGGAAACAGAGGTTGAACCTTGCAAAATGGACACAAGTCCGGTTTTATTTTTTTTCTGGCATATCAAGGGGTGCTTATTATAAGACTAACTTTTTCTGAAAAATTTTCGCCCCGGAACCCCCCTTTTCACCCCTTTAAAGGGGGTAATTTATGGTTTTTGCAGAACGTAGCCCTTCCTGTACCTTTTACAAAAAATTTCTTTTATAGAAATATGAAGAGGACTATATTTTCTACTATTTATTTCCGACAGCATCTCTCTATCATCCGACGTTTAGCAAGGGTGGCGCCCCAAAGTTGACAAGTTTTTAAAAAAGATGTTTTTAAAAAAATATATTTTTCCCTAACTGTAACGGAAATTAAAAAGAAATGCTGCGGAGATTATTCACAAATAGATGATTGATTTTTTGGTATAGGTTTCACTTAAGGGTAATTGCCCTTTTTTTAATTACAGGGTGTTACATTTTAAAAAACCCCTTTTTATACCATCTGAACCGCTTATGCTAGAGTAAAAAGACTTTCAGCGATTACCCATGTACTGGTGTTATTTACAAATTTGTATAATGCACCCCCATTTTTTCCCCGGAACCACCCAAACAAAAAGAAGAATAAATAAATAAAGTGATTTTCTTGGAATCCTTCACACACAATGCCCTTCATTAATATGCTTCATATATCATTTTGTGCAAGTTATTATTACCCATGCATGGACACTAAAAGCGATTTCCTAGTGCAACCCTTGTAGCCAAAAACAATAAATAAAATGGGGGGTTGAAAATTTTTTTTCGTTTTTTGCTTTTTGATCCATATGGGCATATGCTTCATCAATAGTGCTTTTTAAAAATATATATGGTTATTGCAACATCCCTGCGCAAACCACCCCTATCCTTGAAAATATACTGCAGAAACTACCCCTATACCTTATCCAGCATGTTTTTACGATTTTCTCATTACCTATTCATTTTTTTTAAACAAAACTTATATAAGGTTAAAGACCACTATTTACTCTAAAAATTAGGTCCTATTCTTTTTTTCGTTTAAGCAACCGTTACGGCACAGTGGCGCCGTAAACCTCATATATGCTTTGACGGGCTCCAGTTTTTGTTTATTTTTTCGTCATCTGTTTGTTTTATTGATAAAGTACTTATGTAAAATAAAACAACACAGTGTAACCTACAAATCATGACCTATGCACATTTTACATTCTTTGCTCCCCAAAGCTACAGTGGTGGCCCAAAATAAATTTTTTCATATTTTCGCCACCTACACGCATTTTATTGCGTTAATGCTACCTTAATAGCACAATATTCACCCCTAAGTGGTCGCTAAGCAGTGGCGGATCCAGGGAGGGGTGATGGGGGCGATCACCCCCACCGCTCTCAAACCAAGTGATATTATATTTGAAGATTATAAAAATATTCATTTATTTTTATAGAAATACTTATATTATATTAATATTATTTTTATAAGAATGACTTTTATGCTTTAGCGACAGTGGCGGATCCAGCATCGTTAAGAGGGGGTGCCAATTGGTTAAATTTCTATAAAAATAAATGAATATTTTTATAATCTTTGAATATAATATCACTTGGTTTAAGAGGGGGGGAGGTGATCACCCCCATCACCCCTCCCTGGATCCGCCACTGCGTAGCGACCACCTAAGGGTAAATATTGTGCTGTTAAGGTAGCATTAATGCAATAAAATGCATGTAGGTGGCGAAAATATGCAAAAATTTATTTTGGGCCACCACTGTGGCTTTGGGGAGCAAAGAATGTAAAATGTGCATAAGTCATAATTTGTAGGTTACACTGTGTTGTTTTATTTTGCATAAGTACTTTATCAATAAAACGAACAGATGACGAAAAAAAAAAACAAAAACTGGAGCCCGCCAAAGCATATATGAGGTTTACGGCGCCACTGTGCCGTAACGGTTGCTTATACGAAAAAATGAATAGGACCTAATTTTTAGAGTAAATAGTGGTATTTAACCTTGTATAAGTTTTGTTTAAAAAGAACACATAGGTAATGAGAAAATCGTAAAAACATGCTCGCCAAGGGATAGGGGTAGTTTCTGCAGTATATTTTCAAGGATAGGGGTGGTTTTCGCAGAGATGTTGCAATAACCATATATATTTTTGAAAAGCACTATTGATGAAGCATGTGCCCATATGGATCAAAAAGCAAAAAACAAAAAAAAATTTTCAACCCCCCATTTTATTTATTCTTTTTTGCTACAGGGGTTGCACTAGGAAATTGCTTTTGGTGTCCATGCATGGGTAATAATAACGTCCCAAAATGATATATGAAGCATATTAATAAAGGGCATTGTGTGTGAAGGATTGCAAGAAAATCAATTTATTTATTAATTCTTCTTTTTTTGGGGTGGTTCCAGGGAAAAGATGGGGGTGCATTATACAAATTTATAAATAGCACCAGTACATGGGTAATCGCTGAAAGTCTTTTTACTCTAGCATAAACGGTTCAGATGGTATAAAAAGAGGTTTTTTAAAATGTAACACCCTGTAATTAAAAAAAGGTCAATTACCCTTAAGTAAAACCTATACCAAAAAATCAGTCAGTTATTTGTGAATAATTGCCGCAGGATTTCTTCTTAATTTCCGTTACAGTTAGGGAAAAATATATATTTTTTAAAAACATCTCTTTTAAAAACTTGTCAAATTTAGGGCGCCACCCCTGCTAAACGGTGGATGATAGAGAGATGGTGTTGGAAATAAATCGTAGAAAATATAGTCCTCTTCATATTTCTATAAAAGAAATTTTTTGTAAAAGTTACAGGAAGGGCTACGTTCCGCAAAAACCACAAATTACCCCCTTTAAAGGGGTGAAAAGGGAGGTTCCGGGGCGAAATTTTTTCAGAAAAAGTTATTCTTATAATAAGCACCCCTTGATATACCAGAAAAAAAATAAAACCGGACTTGTGTCTATTTTGCAAGGTTCAACCTTTGTTTCCTACACTATCAAGGAAATAGAAAAGAAAATGCAGGAAACTGAAAAAGTGGACAAAGTGGTGGAACACATCTTAACAGATATTAAAGATGATGAAACCAAATACAAATTGGAGCCACGGTCGATAGTTGAAGGGAGTGTAGGTCATGCTCGTGTTAAGGTGCCAAATTTCGACGGAAAGTCATCATGGAACAGTTATAAGAAACAGTTTGAAACAGTTTCAAGAGGGAACGGATGGTCTGAAAAAGACAAAGCTGTAAATCTGGTTATTGCCCTTCGAGGAGAGGCTTTGGATGTACTCCAGACCATAGCTGTAGAGGAGACGAATGATTTTGAACAACTTATGAAGAGACTAAACATGCGTTATGGGCACGAACATTTGGAGTATTTCTATCAAGCGCGGCTTAAAAACCGACGACAAAAGAAAGATGAAGCTCTTCAAGAATATGAGCTAGATATTGCCAGGCTAGTACGATTTGCTTATCCAACAGCTCCCGAAGACATGATGGAAATGTTGGCTGTTCAAACATTTATTGATGGTCTTCGTGATCATGAAATGCAAAGAACACTGCGATTAGCTCGTCACAAGACGTTGGTCGATGTATTGTCCGCGGCCCTCGAGTTTGAATCAGCTACGCAGGCCTCTGGTGAGTACAGTGCAGTTCGAACTGTGAAAGAAGAAGAGGATGAAGACAAACTTGACCAGCTGGTAAATATGATGAAAGGCTTTACATCGAAAAAAACGAAGACCATGAATTGCTGCAATTGTGGTGAAAAGGGGCACGCACGGAGGTTAAGGAAGAACGCAAATCAAGAAACTCACCAGCAGGAAATAAGAGAGCGCACAGACCCTAGGGGGGCAGCCTCGACTCAGAACTACTCTAAAGACCATCTCATACTAATAGCTTCTTTGAAATGTCGTGAAGATAGTGTATATGTAGATGGAGAAATAAATGGTAAAAAGTATACATTGTTGGTGGATACCGGAGCGACCAGGACCATTATACGACCGTCAGTTATAAACAGCCGTAAGAAACTCTTACCAACGAGGTTGCGACTGCGGACTGCCACAGGTGAAAATGCCAACACCCACGGATAAATCCAGATACAATTAGGGATTGGAGCAGAAAAGTTCGTCCATACTGTCATAGTTGCAGACATCGAAGATGTTATATTAGGAATGGACGTAATGAATTTGCATGGATTTCAATTGGATTTTAAGAACAGGGTAATCAAAGTTGGCAACGAGGAGGTATTTCTTCATCCACATGATGACAGCACTATGCTAGCAGCTATTAGAGAAGATACAGTTGTGCCTGCGAGGAGTGAAACGATCATCGTAGCGCGGCTACAGGGAATTGTAGAAGAAGGAACACCTGTTATGATGGAGCCATGGAACCACGACGAGGAGGTTGGCCGAGGAATCATAATTGGAAAGGAATTGGTTACTTCTGCTAAAGAAATTCCCGTGAGATTGATTAATATCAATGACTACCCGGTGACCATCAAGAAGGAGACAAAAGTAGGAACTTGTGTACCCGTGACGTCCATAATCCGTCAGACGACAACATCAGATAATTCCAACGACAAGTTCGACCAAATGGTTGCAGTTGCAGGCCAGTCTCTAAACCAAGTAGAAAAAAGGAAATTAAGGGAATTTCTTCGGCAATATCGTGACATATTCGTACCGAAAGGAGGAAAGACAGGAAGAACGACAGTTGTCAAACATAAAATTGACACTGGTACCGCTAGGCCAATTCGTCAATCAGCTCGACGATTACCACAGGCGAAGAGAGAGGAAGCTGAAAGGATTGTTCAAGAAATGAAGAAAGACGGAGTGATAGAACATTCTACGAGCCCATGGGTCTCTCCAGTGGTCCTAGTCAAGAAGAAAGATGGAACTACGAGGTTTTGTGTGGACTACCGTTTGTTGAACAATGTTACCAAGAAAGATAGTTATCCTCTGCCTCGGATCGACGACACGTTGGACACATTAGCTGGAAGTAAATTGTTTTCTACGTTGGACTTGAAGTCTGGATATTGGCAGGTAGAAATGGATCCAGTGGACAAGGAGAAGACGGCCTTCACGACAGGATCTGGATTATGGGAATTCAACGTTATGCCGTTTGGACTCTGTAATGCTCCTGCGACATTTGAGAGGCTTATGGAAAATGTGTTGAGAGGGTTATCTTGGAAAACGTGCCTGGTGTATTTAGACGACATAATCGTTTTGGGGGAGACGTTTGAAGACCACCTGAAGAATTTAGAAGACGTTTTTAATCGACTTAAAGCTGCCCAGTTAATGTTAAACCCCAAGAAATGCCAGCTATTTCAAAGTAAAGTCAATTATCTGGGCCATATAGTCAGCAAAGAAGGAGTGGCCGTGGACAAAGGAAAAATCGATTCCATTAAGGAATGGCCGGAACCAACTGATAAACATCAAGTGAGAAGTTTTCTGGGACTATGTACTTACTACCGGAGATTCATTAAGAAGTTCGCAGATATCGCTAAGCCATTAACGCGACTTACAGAGGAAGCAAGGGATTATTGCTGGGATGGAGACTGCCGAACGGCCTTTGAAACTTTGAAGAGGCATTTAATTACAGCGCCAATATTAGGGTATCCACTGCCAGAAGGAGAGTTCATCTTAGATACGGATGCAAGTAATGTGGGAATTGGAGGAGTGCTGTCGCAGATCCAAGGAGGACAGGAACGAGTCCTTGGATATTTTTGTAAAGTGGTTTCAAAACCTGAACGAAATTATTGCGTCACGAGAAGAGAACTTCTAGCAGTAGTCAAATCAGTGGAACACTTCTATCAATACCTCTACGGAAGGAAGTTTCTAATCCGAACCGACCATGCCGCCCTTAAATGGTTAATGCAGTTTAAGAATCCAGAGGGCCAGATAGCCAGATGGATTGAACGACTTCAAGAATATGATTTCAAGATCGAGCATCGGGCCGGAGTTAGCCACAGGAACGCTGATTCTCTATCTAGAAGACCGTGTCCAGCAGAATGTTCCCATTGTAACAAAACAGAGTCAAAGGAAGCAGCAGTACTAAGAACAACAGTGGTCAACGACGAGTGGACGCCTACCAAGATCAAGGAAGAACAAGAAAAAGATCCAGTTTTACAGCAGATTCGAAAATGGAAAGAAGAAAATCGTCGACCATCTTGGCAAGAAATATCAAGCCTAGGCTCAGGAGTTAAGACGTATGGGGCCCAGTGGGACTCATTTATCTTGGAAGACAGCTTGCTCAAACGAGTAATAGAAAATGATGATGGTTCAGTGAGGAGAACACAGTTGGTGATTCCAAAGAGCAGAATAGCCGAAGTACTTCGTCAGTTACACGACAGTCTACCAGGAGGGCATTTTGGTGTAAAGAAAACCCTTCAGAGAATTCGGGAACGATTTTATTGGATGAATAGTTCCGACGATGTGAAGGACTGGTGTAAGAAATGTACTACCTGTGCTACAAGTAACGGACCCTACCGGAAAAGAAAGGCTCCTATGAGACAGTACAATGTTGGAAGTCCGTTTGAAAGAATAGCTTTGGATATTGCCGGGCCATTTCCAGAAAGTGACAATGGATGCAAATACATGTTGGTGGTAATGGATTACTTCACGAAGTGGGTGGAGATCTTCGCAATTCCAGACCAGAAGGCCGCCACTATTGCAGATGTGTTAATCAAAGACTGCATCAGCCGATTTGGAGTACCTCTGGAGATCCATAGTGACCAAGGAAGGAACTTTGAGAGCGATCTATTTCAAGGAATCTGTGATAAACTAGGCATGAAGAAGACAAGAACCACGGCCTATCACCCGCAATCGGATGGAATGGTGGAGCGTATGAACAGGACAGTTGGCAAGTATTTGACAAAGATGGTGTCCAATCATCACCGAGACTGGGACCAGTACCTTCCGTTCTTCGCAATGGCCTATAGATCTGCTGTTAATGAATCAACTGGCCAAACACCAGCAAAAGTCCTATTTGGACGTGAGATGCGTCTACCCTGTGATCTAGAGTTTGGATGTCGACCTGGAGAAGATGTTGCTGGTGAGGATTACGTGAATGAATTACGAAGAAGAATGGACGATATACATGAGTTGGTCCGGTCTAACCTTCAGATCGCTAGCGACCGCATGAAGAAACGATACGATACCCAAGCTGAAAAGGGATGTTTCAAGGAGAACGACAAAGTCTGGCTTTATAATCCAAAGAAGCGAACAGGTTGTTCTCCCAAGTTGCAGCAGTTCTGGGAAGGTCCGTACCTCATTGTCAAGAAAATCAATGACGTTGTCTACCGAATAAGCAAGATTCCTAGGGGAAAGCCGATGATAGTCCACCATAACCGGTTGGCGCCCTACGAGGGAGACCACGACGTAGATGAAGAAGTGGAAGTCAACCAAGTTCGAGAAATACCTGACCTTACCTTTGAAGAGTTCATGGGTGCCTACGGAGGTACCGGTAAAGCAAGACATGGTGTTACCACTGAAGAAAAGCGAGATCTTCTCGCACTTCCCGATGACTACTCGCTGGCCCATACCATCCCGGCCAGTATCAAAGACGCACGAGGGTTGGCATGCGCCTTCCGAAGGAAGTTTGGTCGAGTTGCAGAACTTCAATGCCAACTGCCAGCTCCTGACAAAGCATTGAAACTCCAAGATGCATCACGTTACCTATTCTATCTGGTAACAAAAGACACTGTCCATGACCAACCTACCTACCAAGATGTATGGGATGCATTAATTCAATTGAGAGAGCACGTGTTGGAGTCCGACGTGCAAAAGTTAGCCATGCCAAAGTTAGAATGCCGCCAATTAGACAGGAGAGTTATCCGAAATATGGTAGAAGAAATTTTTAAAGGCACCGAGGTCCAGGTGTTGGTCTGTTGCAATCCGCATAGTTACTGGTGCGGAGAGAAGACCGTCCCCTGTCACTTTTATACAACTGGGAGTTGTAAAAGAGGGTCCAGTTGCAGATACCAGCATCCAGTTCCAGTCCCGACAAGGTTCCAGGAGGAACCATCTTTTAAGGAGGGGGCAATGTGACGCCTCACAACCCGGCCTAATTCTTCTCGATATTTCTCCGCGTTACGAGTAAAGGCCAGATCTTCCACGGCGATTCGAGGCGACCGCTGCCAGAGTATTTAAGAACAGAAATCCGATCACAGGCCAGTCAGTCAACGAACGAGCCGCGACGCGTGAGATAATTGTATTCGAAATCGGGTTTAATGAAATGTATTATATTAGTTATCGAAGTTATTATGTTTAGTTAATTAAATCATAAATTTGAGTTGTAAATAAATTAGATGTGTTAGTTGGTGTTATTTGTAATTATTAAAATAAATAAGTGATGTAAATAAAATAATATAAGTAAGTCTTCCTTTATTTAAATTAAACTTAGTGCCTAAAGATATAAATAAATAAAATAGTAGAGTCAATCGCGTAACATAAGCTTCTTTCAACGTCTACTGATGTAATCGCACAATACAGAAACTGAGGTAGAAAAGTAATACGCCAAGATATAACTTCGTTGTATACTTTAACCTCATAAATGTTTTTACTGCAGTTAAGAGCGTAGGCGCAAAATTTCGGACGAATTCTTTTTAAATGCATTCATTTTTTTTTCGAATCCTAAGAAAACTAATAAATATTTTTGAAAAACACTAACGCAGAATGAATGAAAGATTACATTAATTCCAAGGGCCGAAAGTCCGTTAGAATAAACAAATACATTCTTTTGAATGAGAGATTGGAAATTAAAAATCACACTAATTTTTTTATTTTTTTCACCCCTGTAACTTATTAAAATAAACATTATGGAAGTTTTCAAGGACTTTCTGCCCTCGGTAGTAATTAATCTTTGATTCTGCGTTTAAATGTTTCAAAAATATTCATTAGTTTTCTAAGGAATCGAAAAATATGAATGCATTTAAAATGCATTTGTCCGAGATTTTGCGCTTACGCTCTTAAGTATTAAATCCTTCATTCTTTTTTACAATAACCTACAATTTGTTCCTTAATTAACCTCCTACTTTACCAGGAATGCTTTACATTTAAGGGAAAAGTTTCAATAATACCAATTCAGTCTCTCAAACTTAAATTTCTGCTCTTTAACGAAGATATGATGTCCGGTATTTTGAATTAACCTTAATAAAAACAAGATCTTTAGCGAGAATTGCACTTTTTACAACCCTTTACTTTTCACAACACATTGCGAATCTAAATCCAAAATAAGCCTTTAATGGTTTCGGAATATTCTGAGTAGAATATTGCGGCCTTAGTCCACGTTCTCCACCAGATAATAACAGGTTCTGGAGGTAAACTAACTCCTGGTATTCTCTTCATATACATCGGCACTCTGAATGTACGTATCCATACAACGGTGATCCGTGCTCGGTGTAGCTGCTCAAATGGATACGGCATGCGCTTCCCTACATTTATCCGCAAACCGGTTGAATCGAAGAGGGTGAGTGCCGAGCGGCGATCACCAACATATCCACTATGTGGAGCTGCTAAACCGAGCGCGGATCACTCGTATCTATGGATACGAACCTTTAAGCCGGGTCCAGACACGTGTAATGTAATGCGTAACGTAACGTGTAATGAAACGCGAATTCTGCGTTTGGACGGCACTACGAGCATTACATGTACCATTCGCGCTGGAGCTCGCCGGGACCCATCGGTTTTTGCCATGAACAAAAAGGCGCTCGCAGCACTCGTTTGGACGGCGTTAGTGAAAGTTTTACCGTTTGGACGTGTGACGAGCAATCGCTTGACGAATCTACCTGATTATACCAACAAAACCCCGGTATTTGGGATCCAAAAAATTTAGTCTTCAGTTAGTAAATATGTACATACAAATAAAAGCAGTATAAAAAACTACCTGCTGTCACGACCTCCCTTATTCGTCTGTTCGTAGAAATTGAGTGGAAACCAAGATTAAGATTCGCTAAACGATTCGTGTGGACGTTCGTGCGACGTCCACACTGTTGATGCTAAATTACACGTTATCTTATATTACACGTTACACGTGTCTGGACCCGGCTTTAGAGGTGCTTTTACAAACACTTTTTTCACAATTTAAAATTAATTTATTTACTAAAGGATATTTGTGCGACTCGGTTTATTCCATCTAATCGTTGATTGAAATATTAATATTCCCCAATATATCAATCAACGATCTAATAGACAAGTCACATGTACCGTATTGGGTTAAAAAATTTTTAAGTTTTGGATTACTTTTATAATACTATACGGTATTGCATCACTCACAAACACTAAAAACTTCTCATCTGAGATTTAATTTGTTGAGAAAAAGCTCGATAGGGATTGCTGAATAAATCGGGTTACGGTCACATTATTAGTTTTGTCTAGCTACTTGGAAGCTACTAAATATGGGTTTGTTACTTTATCTTCTTGCAAAGATCCAATCATAAGATGTGCGATATATACCGCAAGCATCTGTGGTTTCATCAATAACAATGTAAGAAATTTTATCACCCAACGATACTCTAATTTCATTCAAAACTGTTTCATATACTGAACGGACATTTTTCTTAACTAAGTCAGAAATAGTTTGTATATAATATGTTTGCAAGAATCCTCCAAACTGAGAATTTTGCAACTTTTTTATAGAATGTTTGCTGCGATCAAAGCCCTTCATAATAGTCCATTAACTGACGGTAAAATATTGCAAAACCTGTAAATTTTAAAAAACCGCTTGGATTGACATGAAGTTTGGCATACACACACATAGCTAACATGCCAAAGAAAAAAAGTGATATTGTGCCGATGTGTGCTTTTGCCTTGGGGGTGAATATCACCCCTTCTCGGGGGTAAAAAATATACGTTCAAAACATCTCCGGAAATGGATAAACTGACTAATTCTAAGAAAATTTTGTTCCATTGAATTTTTTAACCAAGTCAATACTTTTCGAGTTATTTGCGAGTGAATATGTTCATTTTTCTGCAAAAAAAACACGATTTTAGACGGTTTTTCGCAAATAACACAAAAAGTAAGTATTGTATTGAAAAAAACATGCTTAGTAAAAATATAGCATATAAAAAAGTAAAAAATGGTGTACATATGAGGTCTTTAAACCCAGTACAAGCAAAGTTATAGCTAATAAAAAATAGATTCATATTAGTCAAATTCCTAATCGAATATTTCAACGTGAAATAACCAAAAGATGAAGCAGTTTTTGGGAAAACTTATTACATCTTTAAAAGTTTTTAAAAAAAGTTTCTAGCATCAAAAGTAAGCGAATTACGCTCAAAATAAAGTTAGTCACTTTTTTTGGTAAACAAATCGGGAAAATCATTCTGTAATAAGCATCTCAAATGAAATTAATAATTACCGCTTCACAAGTTGCTTTACTCGTGTATGTATTGTTTATATGATCTGTAAGTTTCATCGATTTAACGTGCTTATTTTTGAAAGGGCTGTAGTTCAAAGGGCTTGAACGAGTCACTATTCACAAGTGTATGCAAATTTAGAAACACCAAATCTTGACCAATTTTTGTCTTACAGAAAAACAAAAAATCCAGAATATGCAGAAAAGCCAAGTCTACATTTTTTATTGTGCGAAATTTTTGGTATCACTAATAATTTTTAAGATATTTTGAAAAAAAGCATTTTGTTCAAAACGGAAAAAATTTACGTTAAAACCAATATTTTTCAAAAATAAGCATTTTGAACCGATGAACCTTACAGATCATATACGTAAAGCAACTTGTGAAGCGGTAATGATTAATTTCATTTAAGATGCTAATTAAGGGGTGATAATCCCGATTTTTTTATCAACAGAACAGAGACCAACTTTATTTTGAGCGTAACCTACTTATTTATGTAAACTTTAAACTTTTCTGTTTTTTTAAACTTTAAACACAAATAGGGTTTAAAAGTTAAAATGAGTTTTCCTCAAAAATTGCTTTATTTTTTGCTGATTTTATGTTGAAATATTCGATTTGGAATTTGGCGAATCTAAACCTGTTGTACATCTTAGTTTCTACTAGGTCTAGACACAGCACACATACACCATTTTTGCTAAGAATAAGTTTTTCGATAAAATACTTACTTTTTGAGTTATTTGCGAATAACCGTCTAAAAACGTGTTTTTTTTTATTGAAAATGAATATATTCACTCGCAAATAACTCGAAAAATATTGACTTAGTGAAAAAACTATATAGAACAAAAGTTGCTTAGAATTAGTTAGTTTATCGAATTCCGGACTTATTTTGAACGTATATTTTTTCACCCCCGAGAAGGGATAAAACTTCCCCCATGGTAAAAGCACACATCGACACAATATCACTTTCTTTATTTGACATGTTAGCTATGTGTATGCCAAATTTCATGTCAATCCAAGTGGTTGTTTAAAATTACCAGTTTTACCAAATTTAGCAAAAGCCGTATCTTCTTGAAAAATTTCCTTTTCAGGTTTTGATTTTTCTCTAATATTTTGAAAGGCATTTTTTGACACTTCTGTGCCAGTGTAACATTGTTTCAATATTGGTTCTGGTCTTTGTCTCGGAAAAGTTCTTCAATATACTCTTGCTATGTCTTTATTATCTTGGCCTCTTGAATTTTTGTTCATTCCTGCCCAGCAATGTAGTGATATATGGATGCCAAATTTGTATTTTTTATATTCTATATTTTTGTTTACTTGTTTAAATATTTCGGGCAAGCCGTTTTTGCTTATAATATTTATATCTCTTACATTAAGTCCTACACGTTTTCAATAAATTTAGCAGCTTTATATCTCTAACAATTTGTTTTTGTTTCAGATTAAGAGTGACGTAGAAATTTTGGTTGACAAATATTTTGGGAGTTTATATAAGAACTATGAACATTCCAGAAAATGTTTGGTCAGACAAGCTCGGGATGTACTGGTCTGTGAATATCATGGCTGCCTACAGAAGTTCGAAGGAGAGTTTTGCGTCCAGGCGGAGAAACTGTTACAGCATATCAAGGTACAATATTCAGTTTAGTATATAACCCTCGTAAGGCGGTGCGGAGTGCAGCTGCACCCCAGACCTCGTTTTTATCACCTATCTTTTTTAATAATTTTTTTTTTGATTTTTGTCCATTTTTTATTCGCAATAAATTCAATTCCAAACGCATTCCACACATTACAGCATTTAAAACTCTTTGCGTTTACTTGAATTTTTTTTTTGGAAAAATGGCTGTAGGGTGCAAATGATGAAAATTTCGTATCCTGAATTGGACGTTTCTGATGTTCCACCTGGAGCTAACAGAGTTACAGGACAAGGTATGTGTTACTTATGTCAGAGAAAAAAGACCGAAAGTCCCGGCATAACTGTATTGAGTGTAAAAACTTTGTGTTGCTCACTCTGTGTAAAATTTCATGTGTTTGTCTTGCAACAATAATAATTTTTTTAAAGAAGAAATGAGTACTTTGTTTGTGAAATTATGTTTCATAGTATAATAAACAAGTCCTAAATTATCTTTCAAATCAATTTCCCCGACGTTCACATATAAAAAAATGGGTATACAGATGGGGTGCAAATGCACCCCGCATCGTTGTTTACGTAATAATCTAAGCACCGCTTTACGAGGGTTAACAGATATTCGATAGTTGGTTAAATGTGTAATATAATAATATATTATGCATCGAGCATTTAATGATGGTCATTATGAAGCGAGTATGAGGGATACGAAACGAGCCGCCTAGCGGCGAGTTTCGTATAGAGTACGAGTTTCATAATGATAATTAAATGCAAGTTGTATACACTATTTTTTCTATGATCATTCACAACAAAAAATATATTAAAATTTATTAATTTTGTAACGCAAACAAATTAAGTAATTTGTCAGTTTGACAGTTTGTTTATGTATTGAGAACTATCAAAGCGTATGTATTTGAGTCGCCATTGGTCACTGCGCGTATGCCACCTTTCTCCGTTGGTTAAAATTCTGTATCATAATGAAAATATGTATCATAATGAAGTTCATTATGATACAGGTAGTGACATCATAATTGATATATTATAGTATGAAAATAGAAAAACATAATAAAAGTGTTCGTTTTTACTATTTTTTAAGTTGTTAATTTATTCCATGTGCCACATCTTCACAACTCAAATGCTAAATATTGTTCAACAGTGTAAAATGGTGTCCCATTTTGTTCATTCTCATTGCTTGCGTTTAGGTTTTCCTCGAAGTATTCTCTCCATATATTTTAAGTTTTTTGGTTCTCTGATCGTAGTTCTCCATCCTTGTTTTTGCACAACGTCCGTCTTTGCATCAATTACTGTGTGCTTTATTTTATCCTTTTGTAGAATTTTTTCGTTCGTGTCTGTTACTACGCTTTAGGATTTTTTTTACTTGTTTTTTTGTAAGCCACTATTTTCTTTCGTATGCTCTGTTTCTCTGCGGATCGCGACATGATTATTTTTAATTGCCTCTATTCGTCCTCTGCAGTAACTTCATCTCTAGTTTAGTTAATTTTTATTTGTAGAGCATGTTGATCCTTGTTTCTTTGAAAATTTTTTGCTCAATTAGAAATCCAATGAAATCAATTAATTTGTGGTCATCTGATTGAATACAACCAATAAAACCAACATTATACTGAAAACAGATCCCATGGAAAACGAAATATTCAATATTTCAAAATGTCACGATTTGGTTGTAATACTGATGAGAATATTAATGAAATTATCGAATCAAATATACCAAAGAATACTGTTTACAGTAAAAAATTTTCTATCCGAATAACCCTCGAACATTGATAAATGCTCAAAAATTTTTTAACAACTTTCTCAAGCTTGTTGCTTACAGGCAACAGACCTCCGCCTACGGCGTCGGTCTGTTTCCAAGCAACAAGCTTTCGAAATCTGTTATAAAAATTTTTCGAACTATTATCAATGTCCTTGGGTTATTACTACTGATGATTGGCTGTCGAATTTGATTTGGTTCGTTGTTACGAATATTACTAAGTTGTTTATTAAGTTTATTTTTTTACTGGCAAATAATCCTCCTATATGTTAGTAAGGCAACCAAAAATGCTTAAATATATATTTATCTACTCTATGTCATATTAAGTAAGTTTGTCATTATAAGTAAGTATATATGTGTAAGTTTTTAGTTAGTGAAAACGGTCATTATAGATAGCAGTGCGTGAAGTGTTTAAAGTGTGCGTGAAGTAACAATGTATTTTAAATGGGACTTACTTTTTCGCACTGTTTTTAACACACTTTCATGTAATCAAATATCCTTAGCTTTGGCGTTGTCATGGTGATGACATAATGAGCAATAAATTACGACAAATGTTTTGACAGTTTTGTGGTTTGAAAGAAGTTAGAATTTTTAAATGTCAAAGTTCTAAAAATTGTAGAATAAAAATGAATTCCAGTGACGAAGAGTTACAGTTGTTTTATTTGTTTATTGTAGAGTAGATAAAATATTGTATGAAACTGTGCGTGAAGTACTTTTTGCGAACTTACGCGATGTATAGCACTCGCCCCACTGTCGCTCGTGCTCTAAATATCGCGTGCGTTCGCAAAAAGCATACTTCACGAACTGTGTCATAATTAACTATTTCATCATCCAGCCTTCTGCGACCAAATTTGAACGTAAGCCTCCCCTAATTTCTTCCAGTTCTGTCGGTCTTGGGCTTCCTTCAACCAATCACCAGCAACCCTCTTGACGTCATCTGTCCATCGTGTAGATGGTGTACCTCTACTTCTTCTGTCTGCTCGTGGTCTCCACACTGTAATTTTGTGGGTCCACCTCCCGTCCTTCATTCTGGCTACATGACCCGCCGAATTTCGCATCAGTCATGCTACTCGCTCTATGACATCTGTGACGCCTGTCGTTCTTTAGCTTTCCTCGTTTCTGTCTCTGAGAGTCAGTTTAAGTAGTGGCCGTTATATTTTTCTTTGAAGATGTCTGATAGAGCTCCATATGCAGCCCATGCTAAGGTCATTCTTTTTTGCAGTGTGGCAGTTTGATTGTCCCTGGCAATTTGGATTTCAGGTTTGTCATGTATTGTGTCTTTCCAAAATTTATGTTTAAGCTAACTTTCTTACAGGCGGTATAACTCAGTGAGCATAGTTCTAATCTCTTTTAAGTTGTCTTTGTATAAGAACTACGTCATCTGCGAATCGTAGGTAAGAGTGCCTTTCGCCGTCGATATTTGTTCCTTTGGCGTCCCACTCCAATTGTTTGAAAGCATGTTCCAGTACTGCCGTAAAGAATTTGGTAGATAACGTTTCTACCTGTCTAATTCCTCTTTTGATTTTTATAGATTTGGTTTCTATGTCGCTAAGATTTTTATGCCAGTAATTTAGAACCGCATTCACAATAAGTGTGAAGAATACCTGAGTCGTTCTCAATATGGTTTTAGAAAAGGTACAGGCACCAGAGAAGCAATTATGGGATTGACATTAATGGCAGAAAGGTATCTCGAGGTTCAAAAACAGCTGTATGTGTGCTTTGTCGATTATAGAAAGGCCTTCGACCGCATTAGACACGAAAAATTGATTGTGGTGCTAAAAGAAGTAGGGCTGGACGGACACGACATAGCTATAATAAGCAATACATTCTGGAACCACACAGGATGTGTTTCAACAGACAACGGAAATACCAATTATGTAAATATAGAACGAGGAGTGCGTCAAGGGTGCATTCTGTCCCCTCTACTATTTAACGTCTATGCGGAACATATCATCAGAGCTTCTCTTGAAGATCGCCCTGAAGGTGCCAGAGTCAATGGAATTATCATTAACAATGTAAGATATGCCGAAGACACCGTAGTATTAGCGGAAACAGAAGACCAACTAAAAATATTGATGAACATACTATCAGAAGATAGTCACAGACTGGGCTTGGATTTTAATCTTTCAAAAACCAAAATCATGGTATTCCACAAGGGAGCGTTCAAGTATTACGTAATGCGATTTTTGAAGATTTTTGGCCCCCCCTCCTCCCCTACGTAACGCACTGTAATGGAGTTTAACTATTACGTAACGCAATTTTGGAAGATTCTTGACCCCCCCCCCCCCAACATGCGTTACGTAATACTTAAACGGCCACCAAGAACCCCCATGAACAAATTACACCCAACATACAAATCAATGGTATCACCCTTCAGAGTTCCCAAAGCTTCATATACCTGGGCAGAGAGACCACACAAAAGAAATTAAGACGCATTGAAATAGCAAGATCTGGTTTCATGAACATGCGTAAAATGCTCTGTAACCCCAAGCTATCAGTCACAATAAGATTGAGAACACTAAACTGTTATGTGTGGTTTCTATTACTATATGGCTGTGAGACCTGGACATTAAAACAGTATGACGTCAACAAACTGAATTCATTCGAAATGTGGATGTACCGCCGAATGCTAAGAATAAGCTGGACCAGCAAAACTAGAAATGAAGAAGTACTGAAAATAATGAACACACGTCCTCATCTGGTCAACACAATCAAAATTAGAAAGACGTCAGATCTAGGACACATAATGCGCCATAGGGAATTTGAGCAGGTCCAGGTAATATTAGAAGGCAAAATCGAAGGTAAAAGGGGTATAGGAAGAAAAAAAAATCCTGGCTCCGAAACATCAGAGATTGGACTCACACAACAGGGAATGACTTAATCCATCATGCCCAGAACAGAGAGAAATTTGCCATATTGATCGCCAACCTCAATAGAGAAGGCACTTAGGAGGATGAGGGTTTCTTTGTGTGGTCGGACGGTCATGGTTGAATTATTGTATACGTTCGCTATCAGTTTGGAGTACCGATAATCTATACGACTTTCCTCCAACGCTCTCATTATGCTGTTAATTTCTATCGTATCAAATGCTTTGCGAAAATCTACGAAATCCAGGACCAATAGTCGGACCAATATACAATGATGAGCGCGCTAATAACCGACAAAATAACGCAAAAGATGGAAAACATAACACAGTGTGAAATAAAAGGAGACGAAACTAGTAGAGGTGGAAATTATCGATATAAACGTATACAATTAACATTACATTACATATTTTCCCACTTTTAGGTGTCTGTGACAAGAGTATTTTATAAAATTCTCCTGTCAGAGTGATAGTTGTCATACCCCTCCGATAGGTCTAAAGCTGAGAAACTATGTAATGTAGTGTTAATTTATACGTTTATATCGATTATTTCCGCCTTTACTAGATTCATCTCTTTTTACTTCACAATGTATTATGTTTTCCTTCTTTGCGTCATTTTTCCGGTTATTAGCGCGCTCATGACTGTATTTTAGACAATCGTGTTTTAAAGAAATTATACGATGTAATATTAATTTTGAATCCCTGGTTGAGTGCCGTTACTAGCTACCCAGAAGATGGAACTTATTTCAAATCTTACTCTAATTACGATTTTTTCAGCAGCTCCGTATTAAACGATTATAAACGAAAAGTATGAATAAATGAAGAAGAAATGTAGAATCCTACATTTAACTTCCTGTCAAATATTATTTTTATTTAATTAATTTTTTTCGTAACACATATCACATCCGTGTGGTGTTTCTACCAAGAATATGAGTGATGATGGACCGACTGAAAGAAACATAATTCAATAAATTTTGTAATGGACATTGATAAATTATAATACATCTGTGCATCCTTATTAATATTAACAATAACCAAAATTACAGTGACCCATCTTAAAATTTTAATTAAAGAATTGACCTGTCAGGCATAATTTATTAAGATTTGTTTTTTAATTGAAAATTTTATTCATCAAATTAATTACTATCTTTGCTGGATATTAAGTGTAACACTTTATGTCAATTGTATTGACCATAGATTTTTTGAAAGATGTCCTTGACACTCGTTATTTTTATTACCTGTTACTGATACTGAAATCAGAAATATTTTGAGTGGCTTGAAAAATTCACATTGTACAGATTTTTATTTCTTACAAACAAATAAATGTTGAAACTCTCGATATCAATATTGACAAATTAGTTTTACTTTATAATAATTGTCTTACAGAAGGGATTTTCCCAGATCTACTAAAAGTAACAAAAGTTAATGTCCACTGTCCAAAAAGGGCTCTTGAAAAAGATAAAATTGAAACTATCGTCCCATCTCTATCATTCCAATTTTCGGTAAAATTTTTGAAAGTATTCTCAATGCTCGTTTGATAAAATATCTAGATAAACACAAAATACTTCACTGTAATCAATAGGGCTTTAGAGAGAAAGTGTAGCACTACACAAGATATACAGACAATTGTGAGAGATATAGTTGACGGCTTAGAGGAAGATCCTTTCGTGTTTCTGACATTATGTGACTTATCCAAAGCTTTTGACTGTGTTTCGCATGAATTACTGTTGAAAAAATGCATAAATACGGTATTAGGCAAACCACTCTCAATCTATTTATATCATATTTAACAAATAAAAAACAGGTAGTTTTTCTTTTTAATAGATATTCTGATTTGAACACGGTCGAATATGGGGTTCCTCAAGATTCGATACTAGGACCCATTTTGTTTCTCATTTATCTGAACGATTTATTTCACTACACTTTTCCTATAAAATGTGTGTGCTTTTCAGTACTAATACTGATATTAATCAACATAATTTAAAAATTAAAATAAATAGTGATACTTGGAAAACAAAAAACTGGTTTCTGTATAATGAGCTAAATGAAGACAAAACTCAGAATTTGATGTTTAGTTCCGATTGGAAGTATGTCTTAGGAAATAGTGTCACACAGAAATTTTCTAGATTATAATTTGGACTGAAGTGCTTAAATTGACTACTTAAATTCTAGACTTGCTAAAACTATATTTTTAAAACGCAACTTAGTTTATATTATTATGATTTCTAAAAGTGAACTTATTAGAATGATCTACTTTGCACTGTTCCATAGCCATTTGCAGTACGGGATAACTATTTGGGGTGTATCTTGTCACGCAGACAGAATTTTTAAACTACAAAAAGAGTAGTGAGGATACTTTGTAACCTCGGAAACCTTTTTTGGGTGGTGCTAGAAAGGTCACCAATGGAGACACTGCGAACGGCAGCCAGATGGTTGGTGGAAGCGAGTCGTTGGTTCGAAACTAGCTTTTGGAACGTGGAATGGGGCCAATAGAAGAAATAGGTAAAGATAAGACAAGAGAAGGTAGATTAGAGAAGAGAGGGAAGCAGATAAAAAGATAGATAGGTAAAAGTACCAAAGATAAGGGAAGATAGAAAGAGGGCGCCACTTAACTTTTTGGGGTTACAAGGGGAAAATTAAGAAACCTTAGAGACGGAAACAGGTATGAACAGTTAATTAGTAAAAGAAATAAATAAATGTTGTCAACACATTAAAGTATATTCGGTGACATTCGTCCACCTACTTATCTATAAAACTTATTCTGCGAGATCTTTCTCCTGGTCCAAGATAATATAGTGATAGTTATGTTACTTAGCAAATATTTACAGGTTATCTCTTATTAGGAAACTTATTAGGAGTAGACAAATAAAAATCGTAAAATAAACAAAAATAATATATTGAACAAATGGTTCACCAAAAGGGTGAATCCCAAAAAAACAACAAGAAATAAAGAGGAAACTATATACACAAAATAAATAAAAACTGCACCAACTATTAATGTGCGGTTGGGTAGAGGTAGAAATAAACAATAAATATGATAAAAGAAATACAAATATCATATGGTAAAATCATTCACAATTAAAAACACAGTAAAGAGAGCCTGGTTATTAATTTAAAAAATCAAATCAAGCATCTATCATGAAAAATCTCTCTGTACTGTTTTAGGGCTTATCTCGAGATAACTGATATGGTAAATTTAATGATAGATAGAAAATATAAAGGAAAAATATATAATAAAATTAAAGGCAAAGCGTACAAAGTTAACAAAAGTTTATAGTTCAAAATTCAAAAACCACCCCGCACTCGGTTTTATAAAAAATAGCCAATCGCACAGCTTTTAATTAAATAGTTAATGTTTGTAATTAATGTTTGATAATGAAAAGTTCTTATTTAGTGAATAAAAAGTTCTATTAATGAAATCGCTGTTTTTTAGTGAAATAAATTTAATTCGGTGGTTAGCCTTAACCACATATGAAGAAAGGGTAGATAGCCCGTAGATTAGCTCTACTTTCGGAGATAATTGGATATATGTTTCATTAAGACGCTTACAGTAACTGATGATGTTGCCTCTTAACTTGCACTGAATCTAACTAGTAATCAAGCACTGAAGTTACTTATATTGTGATTTGGGATCTAATCGTATGTTAGATCTCAATCAGGAAGATGATATAGTGATTTCACACTAAGATAAGGTAAGAGAGTGGCTTCTCACTCCCAAGATATATTGCTGATAAAATATAAGATACTAGAGACACACGTCTGCACTCCCAGATACTCAGTCACCCAGTCCTCTCCTAATCGCAATTTTTACGATGCTTTTCCTCTAACAAAAATGGGGGTATATCCCCTCTCAAAAAATTGCAACTCTTAAAAAAGTAATCGACCTATTTTGGTTTTTAGGTATAGTAACAATATTTTAGTTGTAAAGTGTTCAAAAAATATAGATCCTTTGAATTAGGGTGGCGCTTCAAACAGGCCGCAAAGGAGGCAAGGAACCTAACGGGATCTTAGTAGACTGGTAAAAGGTTTTTGGCGCTATATCGGTAAAGAGCTTTTATTACCCTAATTTTAACGTTCTAAAAACGGAACTAGTTTTATGATGCGAAACTTGTAGTTTAAATTTGTCTTTATGGAAAAAAATTCTAACAATACTAGTTTATTCTTCTTCTGCAAGTGCCATCTTCGTTCCGAAGGTTGGCGATCATCAGAGCTATACGTATTTTCGAAATTGCTGACCGAAACAATTCGTTGTTGCTACAGCTATACCATTCCCGTAGATTCTTTAGCCAGGAGTTTCGTCTTTTCCTATGGACCTTTTTCCTGCTATCTTCCCCTGCATAATTATTCGAAGCAGTTCATATCTTTCGCCTCTTGTAATGTGTCCCAAGTATTGCAGTTTTCGTTTTTTGATCGTAAATATGACTTCCTTTTCTTTATTCATTCTTCTCAAGACCTCGACGTTTGTGACTCTCTCCGTCCATGATATTCTCAAGATTCTGCGATACATCCACAGTTTAAATGCCTCTAATTTTTTGGTATCAATCTTTTTCAGCGTCCATGACTCCATTCCGTAGAACAGCACAGAACTAGTTTATTAGGGTCTTTATAAGCTATTTGCGTAACCAAATATGCCAGTACCGTTAGTTCCTATCGTTTTGATAATAAAATTAGCCAAGGGTAGTTATTTACGGAAACGGCCATAGGCGTACCCGTAATGAGAGTTAGTAAGCTTAAAATCTAATCCAACAGGTATATTAATTATTTACTAATCCTATTATATAAAAAAATGTTACAACTTGCAGGAGCAGAATATAGGAAACACTGTAAACCTTTATTTCTGAAATTAGGTATTACGCCACTAGCTTCAGTCTAATGAGACGCTAATTGATATTCATGCCAACAAAGGTAAGTTTAACATAAACTCAAACTTCCATGATCACGATAAAAGATCTAGAGATGCTATTAGAGCACAACGTTTTAGGTTGACAAAGAACATAAAACATTCGACTGATGTTGGTTTGTACAACTTTTTGCCAGTTGAAGTAAAAAGTCTTCATTTACTATCGTTTAAGATTAAAATAAAATCATAATTTGGAACATTGTTTTTACTCAAAGACAGAATACTAAGTACAGCTTTTATAAAATAGTCCTAGTTTGGTCCGGTTTTTTTTCGTATTCTAAAAATATTTCACGTTTTTTTGTTGTTATTTCATGTTTTTACGTTTTTACATAGTGTGTTATATTAGCTTAAATTGTTATTATAATAAAAGTCAAAGTTTCACAGTATCGTGATAGACTTCATAGGTACCGGACGTATTTCTATCAACAAAACCAGTGATAATTACCGATATCGGCTATTAATTATTTAATTTTTACTTTGTAAACTAGTTTAAACTCTTTTTGCGATAAAGTGTACGGAGTGTAAATAGCTCCCCCTAAATGGGGGAAGCTGTAAATATACAGACGCCGTTAGGTGAAACGATTAACCAGACAGTGAGTGTAAATAACTCTAAAAGTGATGCGAATTATGAATCGGTCCCCGTACAAGAGATGGATACCACTGCTTGTTCTGTAGCAACAGCTGGAACCAGTCGTCAGCTCATTAGTGATAATGAAAAGGATATTCATAAACAAAACAAAATACCTAAACTTTTTAACCTAAGGAATGGAGATAAGTATAATTTGAATAATATTTGTGTTTATATCGAACGGAAAAATATTCAAAATGCAGGTCGGTTGCATCCTTTATGTGTGGCAGATATTTTGCATAAGAAATTGAACGTTAAGAATATTATTCAAATTCGAAGCGTTGGAAAAAATAGAATAAAAGTTTGTCTAAAAACATGTTCTGATGCCAATGCTTTGGTAAACAATCCTCTTTTATCAGAAAATGATCTTGTAGCGTTTATACCAAATCATTTATTGGAAATTAAGGGTTTGATAAGAGATGTTGATACTCAATACGATACGAAATATATTTTAGATAACATAACATCTTCCGCAACAGTAGTTGATGTTAAACGTACACATCGTAGAATAGAAAAGGATGGTGATATACAGTATGTCCCCAAAAAAACCGTCATTGTAACCTTTGAAGGGAATATTTTACCCAATTATATTTCAATAAATAGTGTTTATTTTTCGGTAGAGCGGTTTTTCAGCAGAATTACTCAATGTTTCCGGTGTCTGCTTTTTGGACACATTTCCGGGAACTGTAAAAGGGTTGAGGAATTGTGCATTAAATGTAGTAACGTAAAAGGCGAAAATCACGTTTGTAACGATTCAGAAATTCGCTGTATATATTGCAAAACTAATGACCATGTTTCCATTTCAAGAAAATGTCCGCATTATGAGAAACAACGTAAAATTAAGAATATTATGGTTGTGGAGAATATTTCCTTTATTGAAGCAAGAGAAAAATATGAAATGTCTTATTCGGGAATATCTGTTAAAAATAGTTTTTCTATTTTGTCCAACGAAAATTTTCCGCCTTTACCAGCAGTTGAATCCAGGTCTGGAAATTCTAACTCCTTTTTACACTCCAATTTTAAGAAAAATAGCAATTATGTTTTGCCCACACATCCTACACGTAGTCCTACCGGCAACAGCAATAAAAAACGTCGAATTTCTAATGACACTCCTCCTCCACAACCGATGTTCCCTTTTCAGTTTGGCCCTAATCAACCACTGCCTCGAAATAATAATCCACCAACTTATCAAGATTTAAATAATAAAAACATTGTAAAGTCAATTGCAGATTGTATAGTTGATTTTTTAAAAAGTATTCATACTATTGAAGATATAAAAAATTTAAATAATGATTTAATTCAAACAAGAATAAATAAAGTGTTGGAGGACACATGTAAAAAGTAACCTTCACTCCATTACTAAAGACATTAAATATTTGTCAGTGGAACGCACGTTCTGCTGTTTCCAATAAAAATAGTTTAATGCATTATCTTGTAAATAATAATATTGATGTGGCAATAATAAGTGAAACATGGTTTAAACCCAACAAAGTATACAGTTTTGTAGGTTATAATTAATGTAATTCGTAAGGATAGACAAGATGGTTTTTCTGGAGTTTGCATTTTGGTCAAAAAATCGATTTCACACCTAGAATTAAGCATAGTTTCCAATTTTGATGTCGACCTTCTTGTTTGTGGTATTAATATTAAATTCAACAATAAAATTTTAAGTATAGTTTCCGTTTATAGGGCACCGGACATTAAAACCAACACGACTGATTGGGTAAATATTTTTTCGCAATTTTCAACTCCATGTATTATTGGTGGGGATTTTAACGCGCATCATTCTACCTGGGGATCGCATAAAAACGATTCTATTGGTAAACAACTCATTGAAGCAAGTAATAATTGTGATTTTGTAGTTATGAATACGGGCGAACCTACGTGCATTACTCGGCCAGGCTGCAATGTTTCTATGATAGATGTTACCTTTTGCTCCTCGGATGTAGCTAGTGATATAGATTGGGCAGTTTACTCTGACACACTAGGATCGAATCATTTTATGATAAAAATAACTCTTGCAATGCAACAAATTCCGCAGGATATCACAGTTCCGCGATATAGATGGAACCTAAAAGGAGCTAATTGGGAGCAATATAAAGAGATTGTGGAAGACTATTTTTATAATTTTACTGATGCAGAATATCCAACCACCAAAGAAAAATATGCATTCTTAATCAATTGTATAAATAATGCAGCACAAAGAACTTTAAGAGAATACAGACCATTTAAGTGCAAAAATCGAACACCTTCACCTTGGTGGGATGCAGAATGTGACAACATAATTTCTGAAAGAAAACATTTACTGCGAGTATACAAAGAAACCCCCACAGAAGATAATTTTCTTGCTTACCAAAAATGTATGGCACTTACTAAACGAACATTAAAAGAAAAAGCTAAAAAAAGTTGGATTGAATGGTGTTCCAATCTCAACAAAAATACTCCAGCGAGCATGATATGGAAACAAGCAAAAAAAATGAATCGTAAAGCAATAAACCTGGGTAAGCCACATAATGATGATTTAATAGATGAGTTTTTTAATCATGTAGCTCCCCAGACTGTTCCTTCCACTGTAAATATCGAACAAACGTTCTTAGATAAAAATCATTTTTTGGCAAAAAAATTTCACATTAATGAACTAAATTATGCTTTAATAAATAAAAAGTGTACTGCCCCGGGTTTTGATCAAATAAAGTATCCAATGTTAGAGAACCTACCAATTATAGCAAAAAGGTTTCTTCCACAAATTTTTGATGAGATGCTTGCAGGTGAATGCATTGAAGACTTTAGAAAAATTATAATCACACCGATTCCTAAACAAGGTAAAGACCCTAATTTGGCCCATTCGTATAGACCGATTTCTCTGCTATCATGTGTGCAAAAAACTTTCGAACGTATGCTAAAACATAGGCTAGAATGGTGGCTACATTAAAAAGACCTGCTTACGCCCTATCAATTTGCATACAAAAGAGGAGTGGGTACGCTAGATGCACTTACAACCTTAGTAACAAATATTCAAAATAATTTCTCTAGAAATAACTATCTTCCAACAATTTTTATTGATATTGAGAAAGCATATGACACCTTAAGCTTAAATATTTTGAGTAAAAAAATGATTATTGATTTTAAAATTCCTAAGGCAATAGTATATGCTATTGTCGGATTATATTCAGAAAGACATGTTTATGTCAGGGATTTTAACAACCATTTATTAGGCCCAAGATATGTTTTTACAGGAATTCCACAAGGAGCTGTCTTAAGTCCTTTGCTTTTCAATTTATACACAGCTGACCTACATAAATTAAAGTTGGAAAAATATCCTTTTAAGATTATCCAATATGCAGATGACTTCAGCATATACTGCGAAACAAAGAAGAGAGATGAAGCTTTTGGATTTTTAATGGATACTTACAATGTTGTAGAAATATGGTTGGAAGAAAATCACCTTCAACTGTCGACCACAAAATCAGTAATGACCATTTTCAGTAGACATAATATTCCCAATATAGAAACATTTATAGTAAAACAGCGAGAAATTCCTTTTAAAAAGGTAGTTAAATATTTGGGCATTATACTGGATCACAAACTCACATGGAAATTTCACATAGAATATATGTTAAATAGATGTGAAAAAGGCCTAAACTTTCTGAAAATGACAACTAAAACTTGGTGGGGAACAGATGTTCAGACTTCCTTACTTTTTTATAGGACGTACATTCGCTCTATCGTAGATTATGGATGTTGGTTATATGGATCTGCCAGCAAGAACTTACTAAACAAATTAAACATATTTATAAACCAGTGTCTGCGGATCTGTATTGGAGCCATGAAGACAACTCCTATTGAGCCCCTTTATGTTGAAGCACTTGAGCCTCCAATTTCTCTTAGAAGACATTTCCTGGCCGAAAAATTTTTACTGAAAATTAAACACCAGAACACTTTCCTTTATACCGAATTAATAAATTTAAACAATTATGATTTAACGAATAAATATTGGATGAAGAAAAACTCTCCAACCCTATGTGAAGCTCTTAGAGAAAACACAGTTTCTGCTGATGAAGCTATTAACTTAAAATCACACACAGATACAAATGATTTTGAAACATTTTTTTATGACGTTAAATTTATTAAACCAAATTATGTAAACACTGGAAGAGCAAATAACAACATTATAACAAGCATCTTATCCAATTGGGATTACCACAGTACTATCTACACGGATGCCTCCAAATCAGGAGACGGTACAGGATGTGCCTTTTACATCCCCATGGAAAAGGTAGAAAAAATGTTCAAATTAAAAGCAAATATTTCCATATTTAGTGCGGAAGCAATTGCCATATATCAAGCCCTAGTTTTTGTTTCTAACAGGGAATCCTCCGTTATTATTGTTACAGATGCGATGTCAGTTCTCACAGCTATTAACCAACCTATTTTTCCAAGCACATACTCCAATCCCTATATAATATTAATGAAAAAATTGGTGAAACAATTTAAAGAAAATAAAAAAAATGTGATATTTATATGGGCAAAAGCACACAGTGGGATTAAACATAATGAGCATGTGGACCATTTAGCCAAATTAAGTATTTATTCAGGGGAAACCACAGAATATCTACCAAGTATTTCTGATTTGGTTGCCACACGTAAGGCAGCCTTGAAACATAAATGGAGTGACCTATGGTCTGAGTTTTGCTTTACCAACCCAAATAGATACACTTCTTTACACACAACTGTCCCTGTTTCACATTGGCATAGAACCTATAATGTCCCTAGGCGTTATATAACAACGATATCTAGGCTAAAATTTGGACATGCTTGCTTTCCTGCTCATCTTGCAAGAATTCATGTGGTTGAGAGTAAAAACTGTGTGGAATGTGGAGTAGAAGGTGACCTAGATCATGTAATTTTTGGTTGTGCCAAAAATAATCTGGAATCCACCTTATTATATAATAATATAGTTCACATTACCGGTAAATCTCCGTTTAACGTTTTATCTGCTCTAGCGACTCAAAACAGATTAATTTACGACTGCATAATCGATTTTTTGGCCAAATGTAATATTTTTCTTTAGATAAAAAAAATAATAATTTGTTTTTACTGTTTACCTATGTTTTCTCTCCTTTATATGTTTAATCCTATTTACCGTGGCCTAGTTTTCCTGTATATGTTTTATATTATAATGTCCTGATGGGCCCCTGGACGTGAAGCGTGTGACCCTTGTTATGTATATATATAAAATTTTCTCTTCTTTTCACTAATTGTTGTATTGATTTCCAACTTTAAATTTATCTATTCTAGTCTATATTTAATTGAAAATAATTCATAAACTTTTTACTGCTCCTAATGAGATTAAAAAAAACATGTAACTGGCTGTATGGCAAACTGCCAAAGCCATATAAAGAAAAAAAAAAAAAAAAAAAAAAAAAAAAAAAAAATAGTCAAAGTTTTTCAACCTAATAAAAATATTTAAAAATATTTTTAAAAGATATTTAATTGAAAAACTTATTGGACCATTTTCCTGGTGACACCTCCATGGCTTCTAAAAATTGCAATCCAGATGGCAATAAAATAAAAATAAAAAATAAAAATGGTATATATTTTTATTTTTCTATTAGTATTACTGCTATCGAGTAACTTGGTCCATTTTCCATTGGAATTTACCAAGCTGTGCAGACGGGGTTGTGAATTGCAACTTTTAGAATTCCCGCTTATCTTCATTGCAGCATCCATCTGGCTTGCAATTTTTAGAAGCCATGGAGGTGTCACCAGGAAAATGGTCCAATAAATTTTTTAATTAAATATTTTTTAAAAATATTTTTAAATATTTTTATTGGGTTGAAAAACTTTGACTTTTATTTAGTAGATGTCGCTAGGCACCTACTCCATAACGTCAGTTGCAGTGCGAGGACTAGCTCTCGGAAGATCGTCACTTGAAGCAGAGATAGCAAACCTATGCCTCTCTGATGATGCCTCCAATGAGAGGCGAAAATCGTCGATTTAGAGTGTTGGTTTGCGCTCTCTGAAATAAGTGAAGGTTAAGACAGTTTTGCCTTCGCATTGAAACTGAATAAAAATAGAATAAATTTTTATTTTTGTTTTTATAATATTTATTCTCAAATTTTAGAATGTACCTATGTATTCTTTTGACTTCAATTTTGACTGTCAAAGACAAAAGAAATTTTGTATATTGACTTAATATTATTATTATTTTTTAAATTATTATTAAATTATTCTATTCTATTCTTTTTTATTGTTTGAATTACGAAAAGCTTATTATAATACCTTTTTTTAAGTATGGAGTGGTTCTGAAGAATTAATAGTTCATTGAACTCTAAAATTAAGAATGTAAACTCCAAGCTTCAGCCAAAAAGTAGTAAAACAGGTGTAAGAAACGCACTTGAAAAACAAATAAAAAAAATTGTCAAGAGGCAATACAGAAATGTTGAAGAATGAAAGAAAGGCTGTTATAAATACCCTCCACCCACTGCTAAATAAAATATTACGAGAATAGAGAGATCCCGAAAAGTGGAACGAACCAATAATTCCATTATTGTACAAGCGACAAAAGAGACTTAAACGATTATCGTATCTAGCACATTATCCATGTATAAAAAGAGTATTGGATTGGATGCGCCGAGGTGAGAAACCTTCTTGGCAGGACATTAATGCATGTAGTCCAGAAGTCAAGGCCTACTGGAGCCAATAGAATTGCCTGGAACTAAACGATGATCTTCTGTACATAATCTTTGAGAACGATGACGGGACAGAATTTAAGCTTCAGTTAATTGTACCTAAAACTAAAGTGTCAGAAGTATTGCGTCTGTTGCATGACGGTGCATAAGATGTACATTTTGGTATTACGAAGACTCTGCAAAAGGTTCGAGAACGGTTCTATTTTCTGTAAAGATGATGTAAGAAGATGGTGCCGGAAATGTTAACTGTGTGCGTCCAGTAATGGTCCAGTTGGTAAAAGGAGAACACTCATGAAACCATACAACGTTGGTAGTCTTACCGAAAGAGTAGCAATCGACATTGCAGGTCGATTTCCAGAAACCGATGCCGAAATATGTCTTTTTGGCCTGGATTATTTTACGAAATGGACCGAGTCCTATGCGTTACAAAATCAAGAAGCTGCTACTGTTGAAGAGGTACTGGTTAAAGCATTCTTCAGCCGATTTGGTGTTCCCGTGGAGATCCACTCCGATCAAGGGCTGAACTTTGAGTCAGCCCTCTTCCAAAACCTTTGTAAATTGAATGTCGTCAATCTTAATAACAATTTGTCTCTAAAATTATAGGTATATCAGACACGAGAATAGGCAGGATTCAGAAAGGAATTTTGCACTAGTGACAACTTTTTATCTGTGAAATTTCTAATCGAAAAAGCCAACGTCTAATCGAGAAACATTACATTCAACTTCATATGTACATTTAATTTATAAAAAACTGAAAAACTCCTGATACAAGAGTGAAAAGATACAAGCTAAACATCGTAAAAATGAGTGGCTCATACAATATTCCAGCTACAGAAGAGATGATATGAATATTACGTGGCGCGAAAATGTATTTTCATTTTGATATAAAATAAAATTCTATTTTTGTTTTGAAAGATTTTTCCATAATATTCCATAATATCCAAACTATATCAAAGTTACTCTTTTGTGGCGCGTTTTACTTCGAAATAAACAAATATTACGGAAAAATCTTTCAAAATAAAACTAGAATTTTATTTTCCATCAAAATGAAAATACATTTTCGCACCACGTAATATTCATATTAGATCTTTTGTAGCTGGAATATTGTGTGCGCCACTCATATTTTCGGAGTTTAGCTGTCTTTCATTTTTGTTGAACTTACTGACAATATATATACCAAAAACCAATAACAAGCATGAACTCACTCAACAGACGGATAACGAAAAGTGGTAGTAATGTCACCAAATCTGTTTAACCAAGCACTATATGATGTATTGAAGAAACTAAGTTAGCAAGAAAAAATAATAAATAGAGAACATCTTAACCATCTACGATACGTTGATGATGTCTCGAGGCGATTGATTTTCGAACAATCTTACCCATATAGCCGCAGTTCAAAGATTTGTAGATTTCTTGGTTGAGAACTATATCGCAACTGGAAAATGCAAGCAAGGGACAGAACAGAATGGCGTAGAAAGCTTGAAGAAGTACGAGGCCCTCTAAGAACTGTAGCACTAAGATGATGATGAGAACTCTATCTCTGAAGACGCCAAATTTCCACCTATTATTCAAAATTTATTTCTTTTTTTATACTTGCCATCCAAACATTTTCCAATTTTTTAAGGTTTTAAAAAATGTTCAAATAGATACCTATATTAAAGTAAGAAGTAGTGGTGCCCCTTACTTACTTTTACTTAGTCGTGCCCGGACATATCATTCATAGAATTTCTGTTCAGTATCGGGATACGTCGCGTCGGTTCCATCTTTGTTGGCGAGCCACAAATTTTCGAGGGTCCTCCGATGAGGACAGTTTCTGCATGTAAGAACATGTTCCGTCCTAGTCCTAGGCTCTTCACCGGTTCTTTGAGGTTTTTTTTATTTTTTTTATATATGGCAGGCTGCTAACCTAACCCTACAATCCTCCTTCTTTATCCGTGCTTGGGACTCACTCACCAAGCTACTCGATCCACCTAGTGTAGGGTGACCAAACGTCCCATAAAACGGGATTGTCCCGTTTTTTAACGATTTGTCCCGGGACGCCTAAATGTCCCGTATTTGCGTTGGGTTGATTTTATGTATCTGACTATAGTTTCTCTCTTTAATTTTTCTTCAATTTCGGAATTTGTTTTCATTCTTATTTCTCCCTCTCTTGTTACATTGTGGCCCAGTATTGTTCTCATTATTTTTCTTTAAAATTTTAGAAATCTATCTTCCTCTTTCTTTTTCATCATCATTATTTCCATCCTATATCAATAGGTCTTACTATCTTATATAGACTTCATATTATACTAAGCCAGTATTGTTCTCATTATTTTCAAATTTCAGAAATCTATCTTCCTCTTTCTTCTTCATCATCATTATTTCCATCCTATATCAATAGGTCTTACTGTCTTATATAGACTTCATATTATACTAAAAGTCTACTTCTCAGCAGATTTCTATTAATTCCATATGTTTTTCTGCCTTTCAGGATTCTTTCCTCTGTTTTCTTTTTCGGCTTTTAGAGGTGGATACAGTTTCAAATTTATGGTTCTGTGTTATTAGATATTTCTGAGTTGTTGTGTTATCCTTCCCTGTCGTCATGTATTTTATGTGCTGATTTATCTCTAGTCCTATTCTCTTCGCTTCCTTATCTAATTTTCAAACTGTTTTTATAAGTATCATTTTTTAGTTGAAGTTGATCCGTAATAATGTTTTTGTTTGCAAAGTTTGTCCTCCTTGTGATTACTATCATATTAAATAGTGTCTGAGAGATATAATCATCTTGTTTCATGCCTTTGTTTACATTTATCTCCTTAGAAGTTGTTCCGTTGAAACTGACCCATGCTCTGGTGTTCTTTAGGCTCACTGTTAGCATATGTCTTAATTTCTCTGGAATTCCAACACTCTCTAGCTCCTCCATCATTTTCGTCCGATTGATTGTATAAAAAGCGCTTTTAAAATCTACGAACACATATTAGGTAAGTGCATTTCTCTGTTGTACTCTCTCGATTTTTGATTTATTTGCTCCACTGTTTGTATTCAATTAATCGTCGACGTCCCTGATCTGAACCCGTTCTGTTATTCTCGTAATATGTATTCACTTTTCCCGATCTCCTTTTTTATATATAGGTACTATAATACCTGAGTTCCAAATGGTCTGGTAGTCTGTTTTGTCCATATTTGTTGTATTAGCTGGTTTATTTCTTTATGTAATTCTTTCGTTCGTGTATTTTATTAATTCTACTGCTATTTCATCTTCTCCTGCAGCTTTTCCGTTTCCTAGGTTTTTAATATTTGTTTTTGTACTTCTTTTGTGAAAATTTCTACTTCGTCGTTATCTTGTACGGCCTTACTTCTTCATCGCAGTGTGTTTTCTTCATAGTGAATAGCATTTTTTCGTAATATCCTTTACATATCCTGCTGATCTGTTTGTCTTCAAATACGGTTTCTCCTTTTGGTATTTTAGTCCTCTTGTTTTAATGCTGGGGGTATTTTTTGTTGCACTGACTTTTTTGTAAAATTGTTTTATTTTATGGTTTTCTGTCTTTTCCAATATCCTCCAGCGAAACCAGTCATTTTTCTTCTTTTTATTTCTTGAGTTGCCTTTGTTTCTCGTTATTTTGTATTCTTCTTTGTTTTGTTCTGACGGGTTGTTGATCCATGTCATTCTGGCGGAGTTTTTTTGTCATCTGTCTGTTTCGCAGTCTTGATCGTACGTAAATTAAATATTCAAAGGTAAATTGAAAAGGATTTATAGATCCCGAATTAGCTAAAAGACCATATTTCAATCGCCCCTCCCTATTTGGGTATCGTCTCAAACCTTCCTTGGCCGAGGCGCACTTAGGAGGGGTTTGCGGTTTAAACCCCCTTTCCCCATTTGAAATATATATAAAGAACAGTAGGAAAATGTAACTTGTCTTTCAAAAACAATACAAAAAAAATTCGATGACCAAGCCAATCACCCCCCAGAGAAAAATTCTAGGTGAGCTACTGTTCCTTGGATGTGTCCCGTTTTTCAGGTTTATGATTTGGTCACCCTAACCTAGTGAGTAATGCTGGCGAAGTAATACCTCACAACTTAACGAAACCCAGGATATATAAATCAACAATAAGACCGATAATGACGTACACAGAGAAAACAAGAGCAGATACGGCGAAGACACAAAGACTGCTGCAAACAGCAGAAATGAAAGTCTTACGAAAAATAACAAACCAAACTCTAGAAGACAGAGTAAGACGTGAGGAAATACGAGCGAGATGTAGTATAGCAGAAATCAACATGTGGACCAAAAGAAGAAAAATAGAATGGAATCAACACATAGAAAGAATGACAGAAAATAAGACAGAAAAGAAGATCATTGGGACGACCGAGGAAAAGATGGTCAGACAACGTCAATTGAGGCTAAAAACCGAATAAAAACAGGCATTGAGCCTATTTATAAAGTAGGAAGAAAAAAGAGGAGATATTCCATATTCTGTGTCCCTCTAGCGTCACAGATCACATCATCTTCATCTATTTTCCCCCATTTTACCATGCTTGATTTTACTGTAGCGACCCTCTTTTTTATCGTATTCATAGTTTTCCACGTTTTAAAGTCTAGAGATTGACCAGTCCATTGAACCTAAGGAAGAGAAAAATACTCAAGCGGTTCATCCTGCACTGTCCAAGGAAGTTTTTCCTGGATTTTAGTCACTTTCGTGGTGTTCGAGCTTTGTATAAGGCATGCCGTTCGTCCACCATCTCTTTAATTTTCATTATGTGCTCTGCAACATCTCTGTGCGTTGAGGATTTTACAAAACCCTCTGCTTTATATAGATTTTATAGTGGCTTTGGTTTCATACACCCCGTTACTATTCTGCATGTCTCATTTAGCCCAGTATCAACTTGTTTGGTGTAGGCAGATCTACCTTAAACGGGGCACGCATATTCAGCAGTTTAAAAACACAGTGCCCGTGCCCTTGTTTTTAAGACACCAGTACATGCATCCTATTTACCGTTTTTATGCAATGTTTTCTGTAGGTGAGGGACCGGTCCAGAGTTACTCCAAGGTATATACATAGCTCAGGCGTATTACCCAAAGAATGGTTAACGTCGATCTTTGTTTGTCTCCCCAAAAAGAAAAACGCAAGATAATGCGCCGATTACCGCACCATCAGCTTGATGTCCCATGTGCTGAAGTTGCTACTGAAAGTCATCCATAACCGAATATATCATAAATTGGACATAGATATTAATGATACACAATTTGGGTTTCGCAAAGGCCTAGGAATTCGTGAAGCTCTTTTCTCACTTAATATCCTAATACAAAGGTGCCTAAACGTCAATCAAGACATATATGTATGTTTTATTGACTATAATAAAGCTTTCGATAAAGTATGACATAAACAATTAATGAATGTCCTGAAATTAAAGAAGATAGACTACAATGACCTTAGGATCATATCTAATTTATACTATAAGCAGCGAGCAAAAGTACGTGTTAACGAACAGTTGTCAGAGGAAATTGAAATTAGACGTGGGGTGAGACAGGGATGCGTATTGTCTCCAGTTCTCTTTAATGCCTACTCGGAAGAGATCCTAAAACTCTTGAGGGTGAAACAGCTGGAATAAAGGTGAACGGAGTTCCCATTAACAATATTAGATATGCGGATGACACTGTCGTCTTAGCCGAAAATATTGAAGATCTTCAGAGACTGGTTAACAGAATAGCGACATATAGCCAAGAATACGGTTTAACAATGAACATCAAGAAGACAAAATTTATGAGAATATCTAAAACTCAAAAAAATAACGAGAATCTCCTCATAAACGGAACCAACGTCGAACAAGTAGACCAATATTCATATCTTGGAACAACGATCAACTCCACAAATGATTAATTCCAGGAGATTAAAATTAGAATAGAAAAGGCTGGAGCGAATTTAAACAAAATGAGAAAAGTGCTCTGCACAAGAGATCTAAGGTTAGAGCTAAGAATAAAGTTGGCTAGGTGCTACGTTTTCTCGACTCTGTTTTACGGAATGGAGCTTGGACCTTGAATGGTGAATTTTAAAAATATCATGGACAGAACACGTCACAAACAAAGAGGTTCTGAGAAAGGTGAATAAAGAAATGGAAGTCTTAAGTACAATTAAAACCAGAAAATTGGAATATCTCGGACATATTACACGTGGAGAGAGATACTACTTGCTCCAACTCATTATGCAGGGAAAGATTCAAGGAAAAAGAAGCATAGGGAGACGCAGAATATCATGGCTGCGCAACCTGAGAGAATCGTACGGATGTACATCAAACGAACTTTTCAGAGCAGCCGTCTCCAAGGTCCGAATAGCTATGATGAAGAAGATATACATAGGTTTTCTCTTGGCTTCCTTTGCGCGAAGGTGGAAGGCGCAGACTTAGGTTTTAGAAGGATTAGGTCTCAGGGAATTCTGCAGGTAGTACGCTGGTGTTGTTTTTAAAGCAGTTTCGAGTTTTTCCTTCACTTCTTCAAAACTATTTTCTTGGGCACATATTGCGAGATTGTCAGCATAGAGGAAGTGATTGGTTTCAGTCGGCGCGGGTTGGTTGTTTGTGTATATATTGAAAAGTATTGGTGCTATTACACTTACAGCTCCTTGAGGGAGGCCATTCTTTTGAACTCTATAAATACTTACTTTTCCCTCCAGCATAACGAAAAACTTCTGTTTTGCAGTAAGGATTATACGACCTTACCTAGATAGTGGTTATTGAGATTGTCGTATAATTTGCGGAGCAATGTTTTGTGCCTAACTGTGTCGTAGGCTGCTGTCAAATCTACAAAAGCAGCCCCTTTTTTACGACGCCCTCTTCAATCTGTTCTGTTCGTACGAGTAATTGACCGGTGCAAGATTTGCCGGGTCTGAATCCCCGTTGTGGTGGGATGAGTTGCTTATCGACATTTTTTTCTATTCTGGCGAGGATAAGTATCTCGTATAGTTTGAATAAGTGACACAACAATGAAATAGGTCTGTAGCTACTGGGATTTTCTAGGTCCTTTCCTAGTTTTAACAAGGCTATTACTTGACATTTTCTCCGTGATTCTGTAATTTCACAGATTTTCTAGCACGTGTTACAGAGTTGCAAAATCCAGTTTATGGCCTAGATGCTTTATTTCTTCACTGCATATATCATCCACACCTGCAGCTTTCCTGTTTTTTAACCTGTTCATACCGTCATGGAGTTCTTTTAGTGTCAAGGGATTTCCTAGGTGCTTTGTCTGCTGATTAAATCTTCTTCTACTATTTGGATCCTTATCCGGTTCCGGATCCTTATCTGGATCCGGTTCTTAGTTGTTCCATTCATAAGGAATTAAGGAAGGACTTGGTTTGCTGTAACCTTGTAAGGTGGTTTACGTTCTTTTGGATCACCGCTAAGTTTTTTTTACAAGGTTTCATGCTATTTTGCTAGTGTGTGTCATGTCAATTTTTTCCAGGGTTTCAATTTACTTTTCCTTGACAGCTCCGCAGTCAACCGTTTTCTGGCTAAAAGGTTCAGTGGAATAGAAGGTTTCGTGTGTTCTCATTAGTTCTTTGGACTCGCTTGACATTCCGGGAACAGATTGTTGTCTACATCCTCTGGAGATAGCTTTTCTTGGCACATTTTTTATTACCTCTACAAAATTATCGTAGTTCTCTATTCTTGGTTCCAGACGTAGCAGCTCAGAATCTAGCATGTCTGCATACTTTTGCCAGTTTGTCTTTTTAAAGTTAAATCTCCTTCTGAATGGAATAGCTTGGGGTTTGACTATTGGAAAGATGTTAAAAGGTTGGCAGTAGATTTAAAGAGACATGTTGGTCCAAGATGTATGAAAATCGCAACGGACATAGAAAAATGGAAATTAGAGCTGGGGGCTCTATCCGAACTTATATTTATATAAATAGGGCTTTAGATAAATTAGATAGATGGGGTGGTTCTGTAAATTTTTCATGTGTGAGTTTTTGAAAATTAATTTTTTTATAATATAAAAAAATATATTTTATTGATCCAATAGGTATCTGCCGTATATTGAAATTGACTTTAAATTTGATTATTATTCAATTTATAATTGTATCATAAAATAATTTGACTATTCAAATTTCTTCTGCATTAACTGTACCAATCTTTTATATTGAAAATTGGTATACCATTATGTTTATTTATTAATAGAGAAAGCTGTAGTAGAAAGAGCCTTTCTTACCTTTCCTTTGTTTTACGTAAATTTTGTAAACATAAATGTCAAATTTAAAGAGAAATTTTAATTTTGTTCATTCGAGTTGAAGGAATTCGATTGTAGCAGCGGAAGCGAATAGTTCTCTGTGTGATCGAAGTGCTAATTATTAGAGTTGTTGTTGTTTTTACCAAAAAATGGAATTAAATTCAGATGGCAGAGGAAATCCACCTGACAGAGGAAGGATTGACGATGTTGCTAGTAATATGGATTATGAAGTTAATGAAAAACAAAAACAGTCTGAGGAAATTATAAATATTAATATTAATACACAATCAAAACAGGTACCGATAACAAATCCAAAAAACTTTTTACCAGATTATCAGGTAAGCAATAAAACAAATAATAATATAGGCCAGTCCATAATGTCAGAGGTGAAAAATAAATACAGTCAAGGTGACCAAGGTCCTTATTTTGTTTTTATGCAGAATAAGGAAGGGAACATCGGCCGATTGCATCGTATCGCGACAGCTCGGTTAATTTTAGGTGCAGTACCTGCAATTAAAGATAATATTGTTAATATTAATATTATAGGAAAAAATAAAATTAAAATTGAATGTAACACATATAAAAGCGCTAATATTTTAGTGGAATGTAAAAAGTTAATAGAAAGAAATTACGATTTATATATTCCAAATTTTTTTTACTCAAAAGAGTGGGGTAATTAAAGGGGTAGACAAAAATATTTCAGAAAACGAATTAAAAGGTATTATTGTTCCAAGATACGGCAATTTTAAAGTAATAAACGTTAAAAGAATAAAGCGAAAAGAAAATGATCAACTGGTGGAGACGGGTACGATAGTGGTGTCTTTCAGAGGCCAAATGATTCCAAAACAAGTAATCATTGAGCGAATGATATATCAAGTGGAACCTTATGTTCCAAGAGTAATACAATGCCTTAATTGCATTAGGTACGGGCACGTTACGTCACAATGTCGTGGTAAGAAAAGATGCAGCAAGTGCGGACAGGAACATGATTCAGATGTATGTGATTTAACAGATCCCACTTGTATATTATGTTTTGGAAACCATTCAGCATTAGATCGAAACAAATGCGCTGAGTTTGAAAAACAAAAGGGTATTAAATATATAATGGCAAATGAAAATTTACCTTTTGAAGAAGCAAAATTAAAATACAGCAGTAGCTATAGAACAGTCCTAAATTCAACAAACACAGGAAATAGGTACACAGTGACAACCAAAAGAAAATGGAGCGAAGGAGCTCAAAATAAATCAGTTTATCCTTATTCAAAAGAACACGAAAATATACTGGACACTGCAAGCGCTTCTGCTTACCCGTCGCTACCAGTTATAAACAACCCATTATATCAAAATCAAACAAAAATAGTCCAACAAAACTCACTAACTAGTAAACAAATTACTGATAATATAGTAACAATATTTAAAAATTTCTTAGACAAAAACTTAATTCCAATAGCAAACAAACAAATTTTAGACGACATTAAAAGTAATATAGAAAAAGTTTTAAATGGCCCTAGTAAATAATAAGATTTTACAATGGAATTCACGATCAATAGTGAACAATAAAGGCCATTTTGAAAAGTACATTTTCGAAAATAAATTCTTAGCTATTCTTTTAAGTGAAACTTGGTTAAAACCAAATTCAAAGATAAGCTTTTCCCAATATAACATCTTCCGTGAAGATAGATCAGATGGTTATGCAGGAGTAGCGATATTATTAAGAAAAAATATCAATTTTCAGAACAATTTAAATTTTTATAAAATAAATAATGTCATGTGCGTTGCAGTACAGATTAAGATAAATAATAAAAACTTAAACTTATATTCCATTTATGCAAAACCCAAATTATGTGTGTCAAAAAACGAATGGGTTAAATTTTTCAATAGTTTACACAAACCTTTTTTAATAGGGGGAGATTTCAACTGCCATAATAAAATGTGGGGGTGTGATGTCACCGATCAAGAAGGTATTTATCTTTTTGAGGCTATGGAGCAATGTGGACTTAATTTCCTAAATGATGGGTCAGAAACATTAATTCGTAAACCTATGCATTTAAATAGATCTGCTATAGACTTAACAATTTGCTCTAGGGATATTTATTACAAATTTGATTGGCACACAGAAACTTTGAGTCTGGGTTCTGATCACTACCCAATAGTAATAGAATTTAACCATAATACTGATAGTAACGTTACTAATAGTAATGCTGTCATTGACACTAATGATATATCTAGATCTAGAATTACATGGGATATTAAAAAGGCAGACTGGGCTTTCTTTACCTATCTCTTAAACAATGAAAAGAATAATAATATATCAGATGGTTCAGAGCAAGAATATTCCACATTTTGTGACTCAATCAATTTAGCTAGTAAAAGCTCTATTCCAGAGAGGAAGAGAGGGCCCAATGCAAAATTTAATAAACCATGGTGGAATGATGATTGTAGGGACGCTATAAGACAACAAAAAGAAGCTTTTTTGCAGTTTAAAAGACTATCTAATTACGATAATTACTTAAAATATCAACAAGCAGAAGCTTATAAAAAAAGAATTATTTTAGGCAGCAAAAGAGCTTCTTGGAAAAACTTTTGTAGTAGTTTAAATAAAAATACACCTATTAGCAAAATATGGAATGAAATCAGAAAATTAAAAAACGTTTATAATCCTCCCAATAATCCGATAGTTGAAAATGAGTGGACAGATATATTTTTTAATAAAATTGCTAGACCTTGGGTTATAGAAGGAGAAATTAATCACAGGAACCCAACGGATAATAGACATGACAATGACGAAGCAAACGAAGACAACATGTTTCTCACTGAAGCATTTAGTCTGGAAGAAATAAAGAACTGCCTAAAAAGACATAATAATTCAGCTCCAGGATTAGATGGTATACACTATAGTATGTTGTATAATTTACCCATACATAAGAAAGTTCAACTACTAAACGTAATAAACAATATCTGGATGAGTATGGATATACCACGTGCATGGAAAGAGTACATCATAGTTCCAATTCTTAAGCCACACAAATCACCAAACTGTCCGGATTCGTATAGAGGCATTTCACTATCATCATGTGTGTTAAAAACAATGGAAAGAATGATTAAATGTAGACTAGAATTATGGTTAGAAAAAAATTCTAAAATACCTGCAACACAATTCGGCTTTAGAAAATCATGTTCTACGATGGAAAATTTAACGCACTTAATACTGGATATATATAACTCATTTTCCGCCAACAAGTCGGTATTTGCTACATTCATAGACATAGAAAACGCATATGACAATGTGAACCTACAACTTCTATACCACAAAATGAAGGAAATAGGACTGCCAGATACACTCTGCTGGAAACTTCATCAACTTTACATCAATAGAACTCTTTATCTTCAAATCAATAACAAACTAATAGGACCCAGAGTTTCAAACATCGGGTTACCCCAAGGGAGCATCTTAAGTCCAATATTATACACTATTTATACAGCGCATATAGGTCAAAGCATAATTACTAGCAAACAAGGTAAAATATTACAATTCGCAGATGATATATGCATATATGTAGACCAATTGGAAATAGAACAAGGCAGTAGAAAAATAAATACAGTATTTAAACATCTACAAGAAGACCTAGATCAAATAGCATTAAACATATCAACAAAAAAAACACAAGCTTGTATATTCTCCCGAAAACGAAACATTCCAGAAGTAGTGGAGTTGCAAAATGTCTCGTTTAAAGTTCAACCTAAAGTTAAATATTTGGGTATTATACTGGATAGGAAAATGATTTGGAAAGATCATATTGAGTATATCGTAGCAAGAGCTGACAAAGGGTACAATGCGTTACGAGCAGTAAACTATACAACCTGGGGAGCAGATCCCAACATAGCATTACTAATGTATAGGTCATATATAAGGTCAATATTAGATTACGGATGTTACTTTTACAATCAAGCCGCCAAAACCCATCTTCAAAAAATAGACATCCTTTCAAATAAATGTCTCAGATTATGTATAGGAGCTTTGATGAGTACTCCAATATCAAACCTAAGCGTAGAATGTAATGAACCACCGTTATGGTTAAGAAGGAAAATTCTGTGTGAAAAATTTATAACTAAAATGATAACTAAAGAAAGCATAATATGTAACAACTGCCACAAACTTTGTATAAATGACCTAACCACAGAATACTGGAGGAAAAAGACAACATTACTACTTGCTGAAAGTTACAATAGATTAAGACAATTTAAAAATAAACTACATACATCAACTCTGCCATCTATGTTTCAGATAAATCTAAACAATATACCAAACATACAACCAACCTACATGAGAGATTACTCGAAATTTCCAGTGTACTTAAGGAATGCCATGTTTAATGTGGATATAGAAACTTTATTTCCGGGACATTACCAAATTTATACCGATGCCTCAAAAATGAATTCGAGGGTGGCCGCTGCCGTGTGGGACCCTAGGACAAGGTATAAAGAGGGTATACGACTTAATGAAAATTTTACAACATTTTCAGCAGAACTTATTGCAATACTGAGAGCATTGCAGTATATAAGCAGTATAAACAATAATGAAGAGAAATTCCTAATCCTTACAGACAGCAAAAGTGCTTTACTTAAACTGGAAAGTTTGAAGGACATATCAAACTACATATATATTGATATTATTAAGGCATATATCGCACTTAAGGATAAGGGCAAACAAATATCATTTTGTTGGGTAAAAGCCCACTCTAATCTTAAACACAATGAAATAGTAGATACTTTAGCTAAGAAGGCTACCGAACAAGAAATTGAAAGTGAATATAAATTAACATTAAATGATATTTACGCTAATATTACTAGCAATAAAACCAAAACCTGGCAACAATGGTATAACAACTCAACAAAAGGGCTATTCTATAAAAACATACAATTAAATATTCCAGCTAAATCCTGGTTTAATCATTATCACGGCGAAAAAATCGTTGTTTCATATATATGCAGACTTAGATTTGGACACTGTCTAATTCCAGAACACAAATTTAAAATAGGTCTTAGTGATAGTAATCTTTGTGAATGTGGTGAGTTAGGATCTGCAGAACACATGATACTAAACTGTAGACTAAAGATAATCGAAATAAATCATTTCATGAATCAAGTATATAGAGAAACCAATATTACAAGACCTTTTAATCTAATAACAATATTATCTAGTTTAGACGAACGTGTATATGAGATCCTAATTAAACACATACTTAGTATAAAATTAAAATTGTAAACTATAATACCTGTGTTTATCCCATTTGTCTACCTACCTTTCCGTGGTCTAGTCTTGTGTGTGTGCATTGCTCTGAAAGACCCCTGAGCAGAAGTACTCCTTGTTGACATTCCTTATAATACAATTAAAAAAAAAAAAAAAACAAAAAAAATAATAATAAAAAAAAAGAAAAAAAAAAGAAAGAAAAAAAAAAGAAAGAAAAAAAAAGAAAGAAAAAAAATATATATAAAAATAAAAAATAAAAAAAAAAAAAAAAAAAAAAAAAATAATAATAAAAAAAAAACATAATAAAGAATAATATTGAATAATACTAGAATATATTTATGATATAGATATATGTATATAAATGTGTAATATTGTATGATTGTAGCTAAAGATTAAATTATCCATTTATTGTTATAGAATCTAGGTATATCTTTAAAATACAAAATCTTATTTTAATAGTAATATGTGAGATAAATATCTGTAGAGCAAAAATAAGTTCGGCTAATGGATTAAGTCCACAGTCAGGAAATTCGATGACACACACACACACACACACCTTTCCTTTGTTTTACGTAAATTTTGTAAACATAAATGTCAAATTTAAAGAGAAATTTTAATTTTGTTCATTACCAAATAAAAATTATGAGGTGCAGCACTACTAATTACGAACAGCTTGTTTTTAAAATAATTATACTCATTGATTTTGCGCAATATTTATTGTAGTGCGCCTTCGGAAATACGCGTACCATTTCACTTAACCGCAGAAAACGAGTTTATGTTTAGATTTTCACTTTTTATGTCATATAATTTTGATCAGTCACTAGTTTTCCAATAAGTAGGGTGGATGCTTGGATTTTAATTACTGATTTGCTTTGGAATCATTATATGTCTGATATAGTCTAAGCCGATAGTCTATATCCGAATCTAGGCCGACCTTCACCGTTCTGTTTACCGGATGAAACATTTTTTATTAAATTTTGTACACAGACAAATTAGTCGAGGAAATGAAACTGAAAAAATGGCAAAACCTCGCGATTTTTTCGTCCAGCATCGATTTGTACAAAAATTTGGGATTAGGCTCATTGCACCCTCTAGTTCATTTTCTATATCGAGCTGTTGTACGCTTTTGGTTTTTTAAGGGTGAAAACTACCCCAATTGTAAAAAATTCTAAAATACCATTTTAAACTTTAATATTGTCAAAATTTTATTCTTATTAGTTACAAAATGATTGTTTTATACTTTAAGATATAGTACCATAATATTTCAACCCTTAAAACCACCCATTTTGGAGCTATATATAAAAAAGTTACTTATCCTAAAAGAATAATTTCGGCTTGCATCGATTTACGTAAAAATTTAGGATTAGGATTATCCCACCCTGTACTTTATATTATATATCATGCTAAGGGCGATGATTATTTTTAGGGGTGTAAACTACCCCTTACTGTCAAAAATTATATAAAACATTGTAAACTTTAATATGGGTAAAATTTGGTGTTGATTGGTTAATATATGATTGTTTTATGCTAAAGGGTATAATATCATAATATTTGAACCCTTAAAAACCACCCTTAATTTTTATAAGTAGATAATTTAATTAATCTATATAGAAAAAAAAGTAGAAAAAAATGATTTCAAAAACATTTATTTACAGAAAAATACGAATTTACAAATTTGCACAAATACAAATACAAATAGTTTTTTAGTCATCTTCCAGTTTACGAACCGGTTCAGTGGTATTATACATACATTGTAAATGTTCCATAAGCGGACTATACCGAATTTTTCGAAAAAAAAAATCGTTTTATAAACATAGCTTCTTCATTTTTGGCAATAAACAGTTTTTTCAAAAATGATTTTGTAGGATTTTTGAAGAGCTATAAGACTGTGTAAATTAAATTCTCTTTAACTCCCTTAGTTTTTAATTGGGGTGGGTTTAAAAGGCTCGAATAAGGGGGTGTTTGCTCGTAAATAGAGGTTTTAAACAGCTATATCTCGCTAAGTGTTCACTGTAATAAAAATCTATGTACAAGTAAAGTTTAGTTGTTAATAAAGCTACAATTTAGTGATACATTATTTTTTTCATGAGCACCAGATATATCCTAAAGTTCATTCAAGTATACGCACCTACTACAGGCCATTCAGATGAAGAAGTCCAAATATTCTACGACCAAATATCCTGTGCAATCAAGGAAAATCCTGGCCACTTCTTAATAATAGGCGGTGATTTCAACGCCAAAATAGATACCAAGGAAGACCCCTCTGAAATAATATTGGGAAATTTTGGAAGCGAAGGCAGAAATGACAGAGGCAAACAACTGTTAACTTTTATTTTGGAAAACAATCTCTATCAAATGAACAGCTTCTTTAAAAAGAAAAAACACACAAGATGGACCTGGGAAAGTCCAGATGGAAAAACAAGGAACGAAATCGACTATTTCTTAACAAATAAAAAAGAATTATTTAAAGACGTAAATGCGTTAAACCAGTTCAGCACAAGCAGTGATCACAGGTTAGTAAGAGCTAAAATAACGATATCGATCGAAAAGGAAAGACTCAAAATGATAAATAAGAAACACCCAAAGAAATGGGTAAAACCAACTAATATTCAGGAGTTCGAAAAATATATTAATGATACATTGAAAGATACAACAACAACAGACATTAATATACTGAACAAGCAAATAATCACCACAATACAACAGGCTCAAACTAAATACTGTCCAACAAACCAAAAAGATGAAAAACTAAGTCAACCTACTAAAAGCCTTATAGAACTAAGACGACAGATGAAAGGAGATACAAGTTCCAGCAAAGAAGCGCTAAATCAAATAAATAAGACTATCACAAAGTAAATAAGAAAAGACATAAGAAACTACAATGTAGAAAAAACAAAACAAGCAATAGAGCAAAATAAGAACATGAAAGTTTTGAAGAACGTAAGCGTACAAAAAGGAAAAATAGAAATCAACAAACTAAGAAACAGAACTGGAAAAGAAACTACAAACAGAGATGAAATATTAACAATAGTCGAAGAGTTCTACACAGAGTAACAGTTATACAAATCAAGAAAAAAAGATGACAATGGGCAACCTCCAATTACAGTAAAAACTGGGGTATTAAATCAAGGATCGGATTTAATGCCCGATATAACAAAATCAGAAATCAAAGAGGCTCTGAAGAAAATGAAAAATAATCGAACCCCAGGTGAAGATGGAATAGTATCAGAAGCACTAAAAATTGGAGGAAATATACTACTTGAAAAAATTAAACAACTTTTCAATATCTGCCTTCACAACGCCAATATTCCAACAGACTGGAACAACGCTACTATGATTCTATTACACAAAGCAGGAGTCAAAGCCAATTTAGAGAATTACAGACCGATTAGCCTCCTCAGCCATTTATATAAGTTATTTACGCGAATAATAGTTAAGAGAATGGAAAGAAAGTTAGAGACTTATCAACCAAGAGAACAGGCAGGATTCCGAAAAAATTACGGAACAAATGACCATCTACAAAGTATAAAAACCCTGATAGAGAAAGTAACCCCTAGTTCTAGTTTTTATCGATTTTCATAAAGCCTTTGACACAGTTGAACTTAGCAAAATATTACAGGCGCTTAAAGAATGCAGGCTAGATTATAGGTATACAAAATTATTACACAAAATATACTTACAGGCAACAACCACTGTCAAATTACATACTAACAGTAATCGCATAAAAATAGAACGGGGGGTTAGACAAGGAGACCCAATGTCACCTAAACTTTTTAATACGGTCTTAGAACATGCTTTCAAGAGTTTGGATTGGATGACACAGGGAATAAAAATAGATGGAGAATACCTAAACAACTTACGTTTCGCTGATGATATAGTCATAGTAGCTGAGGATCTAGGTATGGCAAGAGAGATGGTACAAGAACTCGTTGTAGCTACAGAAAATGCAGGTTTAAATATAAACATCTCAAAAACAAAAATAATGACAAATTTGGTACCCAACCAGAACATCAGTATTGGTGGGAAGGAAATAGAACTCGCAGATAGATATAAATACCTGGGACATGAAATTACGATTGGCAGGGATAACCAGACTCATGAGCTGAAGAGAAGAATCGGTCTTGGGTGGGCAGCATTTGGAAAACTGAGAGAAACTTTTAAAAGTGAGTTACCCACATGTCTAAAGAGAAAGGTATTCGATCAGTGCGTCCTCCCAGTCTTGACGTACGGATCAGAAACACTTACCTTAACTAAAGCCTCGGCTACCAAACTAAGAGTCACGCAGAGAAGAATGGAGCGGACAATGTTAGGAATAACTCTGCGAGACAAAATCAGAAACGAAGAAATCAGGAGAAGAACAAAGGTGACTGACGTCATCGAGAGGATAGCCAGGTTGAAGTGGAGATGGGCAGGACACGTAGCCAGAATGACAGATGGGCGATGGACGAAGAGGTTATTGGAATGGAGGCCAAGAGAAGACAAGAGAAGCGTCGGTCGACCGCCTAGAAGATGGACTGACGACTTAAGAAAGGTAAATAAAAACTGGATGAGGGCGGCGCAGGATAGTTGGGGTTGGAAACGAGGGGAGGAGGCCTATGTTCAGCAGTGGACTTTTGAGGCTGGATGATGATGATTATTTTTTTCGTAACTCCAGTATTTCCGGAGATATTTTGAAGTAAAAGGTGAAAAATACGAAATTGCAAAAAATCAATTCTTCTTTAAACTCCAATTTTTCTAAAATTGGGTCTTTTAAATAGGTCAAACTTCTTGGATATATTGGTAATACAAATATACAAGGAATTACAGATAGTTTAAGATTAATTTTTAATGAGGAGGGTAGTTAGGGGGTTGTTTTCACTGATTTTTTCGTAGAGAAAAGCAGGTACCGACGTTTTTTTGATCATAAGTCGCTAAATTTCCATGCTAGAAACTTTCTATTATTATTTTTTGAAAGATCTAATTGTATACTTAATATTTCAAATTGTACATTTGATGAAAAAAGCTAACCTTTAACGTACCGTATCTCGGTTTGTATTGGTCTTAAAGATATTATAGAAAAAGAATTTGATCTGTGTTAATAAAAGATATTATTTTGATAGAAAGAGATTATTTTGATATCTAAAGTTTTTTTGATTAAGTGCATATTTTTTGAGGTATTCTCAAAAAACCCTCTAAAGGAGTTGATTATTTCGTCAAAAAACTGTTACTTTCAAGCGCAAAATAGCTCGAAAAATATTAGTTTTACGAAGAAAATGTAAAAAATATTTTTTTTAGAAGTACTTTGTACTTTTTACATGGTTATAGTTTAATAAAAAATTTCCACCCCCGAGATGGGGTCGCAACCACCCCCAAGGTTTTAGCGTACAGCGGTATGATATAGAAAATGATCCTTGGACTATTCCCTACCTTTTGTGAACATTTCAGGTAAATACATGCTGAAAAAAAAAAATTGCGAGCCAAAATGCTTCATTTCCTCGACACGGCTAGCCAAATAATAGACAAATAATAGCTATCCTTAAGGGGAGGTGTAGGGTCCAAAATCAGCATTTCAAGCACATTTTTGTGATTTTTTTTTAATATGGTAGAAATATTTTATGTTTAAATTAAAGAAGCATATTCAGTAAAATTCAGAGAATACTCAAAAAAAAATTCAAAGAAAAATATTAAAAAATACGCCAACGATGGCAAATATTTAAAAACACCTCAAACAAAATGGATTTTGCGGTAGACATCAGAACTCATCATTGAAACAAAATGTGAAACAAAAAATTCTTTTATTATTTTATGAGTTTCTCGGGGTAACGCTGTCGAGTTTTTTAGTTTTAACGATTTTTGGCTTTCTAGTATCACTCAGAAGTCAAAACAACGTATTTTTTGCAAAAAAAAGGTGAAAATCAACATATTTATTATTGTTAAACAAAAAATAAGCATAAAGCAAAACATATATCAACAGCGTTACCTCACAAAATGTCTATAGACAATATATCAAAATTTTAGGTGCATCGGTCCAGTCGTTAAAATGTCCACCGTCTTTGAAAAAAAAAACACTTTTGAGAAAAACGCGTGTAAGGTTTTGTCTACTTTTATTTTCGATTTTTTTTTTGTTTGTTAAATCGTAACGTGATGCATACCGGAATATTATGTTTTGAATCGCGGTGTCATTTACAAAAGAGAATGGGAACATCTGTTGAACGTCTCTCAGGCACGTGTATTTCCGGTAATTATTGTTACGCAGAACAGTGACTTTTTAGTCTAACTATTTCCTCCTTTATCTTCATAAACTTTCATTACAACAGGAGCCACAAAAGTATGTCAGTAAAAGCATTTGCAAAACAATTGCCTTTATCTCTGATCGACAATCCGGAGCATTTTTCACATATGTACTGTAATGTACCTATTCACCCTGTACATTATTTTTCTAAATAAGAAGTCAATAACAATTCCTTATTAAGGATTTTTCCGTATTTTGTTCGAACGTATGAAAGTCTAAATTATAAACTAACGCAATATTGTTTTTTTGATAATAATATTTTGCTTAATATCTAAATAACTATATTCTTAGTATTAGATTAACTATTTACTGTAAAATTGTATTGTCTAAAATCAATTATTGACCATAGTCAATTCATATCTATGTTTAATTAAGAATATTCTTCTTTTTCTTTTTTTGGCATCATAACCCTGGATGGGTATTTGTCTGTCAGGCTATGTCCTTCCATTCAGACCTTTCTTGTGACCTTTTTCTCCATTGTCTTATATTCATGATGATCAGATTGTCTTCCACGTCATCCAACCATCTCGTTCTGATCCCTCCTTTTTTTAGCCTTCCTAGCGGCTTCCATTGTAATATTTTCTTTGTTGTTTTTGCATTTTCTTTGACATGTCCCAGCCATGACAATCTCTGACCTTTCACAAATCTTACAATCTTAACTTTCATTTAATTCATTAACCTTCCGATGACCAACCTTTTTTTGTTACACGGATGACCAAGGGGGGGAAAATGACCCCAGGTCAAAAATGTCAAAAATGACAATTAACAAAAAAATGAAGTGTTTTTTTTATGACATGGACTTTATGTCATTCAGCCAGTCACAACATGAGTATTAGTGTCATGTGTACTGTGTATGTTGAGTAAGTGTCTTGTTACTTTGCAAAGTCGACGTCATTAGCGTAAAACTACTTGAATCGGTTATTTCGAAAAGGCCACAACTCCAGAAATGTTAATTTTACAGGAAACGAAAAAAACGTTTCATTTTGGTATTAATGAAGATATCTTTCTCTTTTCGGAGTAAAGTTTCAAAATGTGATGCATGACGAAGTTTCATTAACAAATCCAACATAAAAAAGACATAGGTACACTGTAAAAAATAATTTAGTTTTTGGAGTTGTGGCCTTTTCCAAACAAACACTGATGATTTAATGATTAATAATAGAAAATTCCAATATTATTAAGAAAAAAATTTATTAGGTGGCAAAAAAATATGTTGAAAGTTAAGAAATAGTCTTTTAGTAATCTTCCTCTGGTGGTTCCTCACTATTAGTGGTATTCCATAAAATCAGCTCATTATAAAAAACCATTTTGTCTTCTGGCACATATTGTACAAGTTTCTTGATGTTGTCCATTTTTTTCGAATTAATAGGGATTTTTTCTGTGTAAGCAGACTCTGTTGGCAAACTAGGATCAACTCCAGCTGGTTTTCCCAAGGAAAATTCATGAAACATAAGCCCATCGATAAATGGACGTACTTTAACAATTCCCGGTTTTTTGTTGTCATATTAGAACTCATTATAGTGAGAAATTTGAAAAGCTGTTTTCTTTGTTTGGTTTGGTTTTTTTCCCATAGGAGTCAATGCAGAGTACGGTTTTCTTATAATGCATGGGCCACCATTTTTTGAATTCCAAAATTGTTTTATTGTTTACCAGTTCTATAGAAAAAAGAGATTTTCTTGACGATTTTTTTATCAATTCGTAATATTCTTCAGGAAGAAAAATTCGGTCCTGCTTGAGAATGAGTCTTTTTGCTACCCCGAAGTCTCTATCGCACGGGAGGAATGAGGGGCCTCTGATTGGAAAATAATGAAAAATGTAATTGAATTTTCCTGACGAAGCAAGAGCTAGAAGAAATCTTATTACCGTGTGGTTCTTATTTTGGCCTGCACAACCATCTGAAAATGTATGGACCTCTTTTACATTATCAGAAACCTCATTTTCAAAATAATTTTTCTGGAAGGTGCACACTTTCTTGGATCCTTTGTTGGCCTCGCCCTCGTGATAAGAAAAAAATTTAGCTTCTCCTGTTTTTAAGTTGTGTATACTGAATTCAAAAACCCATAGCTGCCGATAATAAAAAATTTCCTGTACAGGTATGTCAGGTATCCACAAATTTTGCATATAATCCATGGAGATTCCTAGTATCTCGTCCGTCTCTGAAGAAAGTTTTTTAATCTGCTCTAGTTTTTTATAAAATTTCTTAGCCCTACTTTTGGGAATTAATAGTTATGTCACAGCAACTCGTTTTGTAATGTCGTTGAGAGTGGTACTTTTAACTTTCTGACCAAGTTCTTCACAAGTAAAACATACATCAACTTGAGGACGACCAAAAGAGTATGTAAAATGTTCATGAAAATACTTCAAATAAAAACTGTATTTCACTTAAGATTCCGGAAATTTTCCGATAAACATTTTATGCATTTGTTTGGCATCCAAAGTAGCAGGCAAATACTTTTTTAATATATTAGCATAATGGACTTACTTTACATCAAATGATTGTATGTGCTTACATATTTGAAAGCACAATTCATCTGGTATTAAATTATGCCTAGATTTAACAGATTTACATCTATTATCTCTTGGAGTGGATCCAGTCACTAGTAGGTGGCATAATCTTCTTACATGCTTTTCGCCAACACCATATAAACTTAAGAAAGCTGTCTTACATACCTGCTTACGTACTCCTTTTAAACAAACATGAAACAATAAATTATTGGGTCTCTCAATACGTTTAATGGCATTCTGAGATTTTCTCTCTCTCTCTTAATGGGAGTTACTTTGATAATATATTTTGTAAGTATGAGTCTTGTGAGTTGTTGTCATCAAAGTCATGTAACGACGTTAACAACGCATTCTTGTCCATTTCAGAAAAATGTTCACAACACTTCTTGCGACAAGTACAGTCGATTCCAGTTTTTCGCGCCATAACTTGTTTTCCCACGTGATTAATGTGGGCTTGGCCCTTAACTTTAGCCTTCTTAATAACTTCGCTTTTATACACGGCCCGATTAATAATACCTTTCTTTCTTTTCCTTTGTTTATTTTCAATAATGACACTAGTTTCATTATCAGAGCTACTCATTTTTGTATAAACAATACACAATGGAACCTAATCGTACTAAAGATAATCGTCAACAACTGGTCTAGGAAACTAGGAAGGTCCGCGACCGTAACCACTAAATCATATTATGTCCGGTGCGCGCAGTTTGTTTCGGAAACGCCACATCTCCGGAGAAGTGGCCTTTTCGACATAAACAGAGAAATACGCCTGTCAAGATAAAGGCGGGTTGACGTTACTAGTGAATAACGAACGTGGCTCACGCTTACGTATTTTGCCCGTGCTATTGTTAGATATTTAATTATCTATTTTCAGACTCGAGCAGTACATTTGCATAAATGCAATGCATAGATACAAATGTACTGCTCGAGTTTGAAAATAGATAATAAAATATCTAACAATAGCAGGGACAAAATACGTAAGCGTGAGCCACGTTCGTTATTCACTAGTAATGTCAACCCGCCTTTATAGTAACGAATAGCCGATATGTGGCGTTTTCACGTGTAATAAAGCTTAAAGGATATTCTGAACAAAATGGCGAAGTTAACTCATTTTGTGAAATTAATGGAGATGTGGCCTTTTCGAGATAACCGATTCACTTGGAATTACACATAATAGTCGGTATTTTACTAAACATCAACTTTAAAATATATTTTTTATTCGTAAAATATAGGGAATTTTTTTTATTTCAAAATATGAGGATATCTAGAATGATATTAAAGTCAAATAAAAAAATAATGAGTTAAAAATTGAAAATAACTTTTGAATTTATTAAAGAAAAACATACGCTGGGGTCACAATTTCCCCCGCTTGGTCGTCCGAAGGTTAACCTCGTCGTTTCTCCTGACTCTCCACGTACCGGCTTGATCTTGCACCGGGTCATATACTTTTCTTAGTATTTTTCTCTCGAATGTTCTGAGTTGGGCTTCCTCTTTTTGTCATTACCCAGGTTTCACAACCATAGATTATTGCGGATCTAATCAACGTTCTGTAGTCATTTTGGTTCTTTTGTCTAATAATTTCAATGTCATCAATCTATTATTAGCCATAGTATGTACGATTTCGACTGGAAATACGTTCATTAATTTCGCTACTTACGGAATTCTTTTGATTGGTTTTTGCACCCAGATATGTGAAGGCATCCACAGGTTCAATAGTTTAGTTATCTATCTATATATCTATATAAGAATTTTTACAGCTATCGTCGCCTTCCTTCTTTCAGCCAACGTTTCCAGTACTTTGTGTTCTGCTATTCTCCATATCTAAGAGCTCGTCTTTTCATGACCTCGTCCACTTCATCCCTCTATGATCTTCGGAATCTACCCCTTCTTCTGTTTCCTATTAGGAGCCAATTCGTAATCTTTGATATCCACCTTGTACGAACAGCTGTTCTCACATATCCATACCAACTTAAACGTTTTTCTTCGATGTAGCCGAGTATGTCTTGTTCTACTGCCATTCTTCGGTTTATTTCCTCATTTCTAATACGATCTATTCTTGTCATTCTGTAGCTTCTTCTGATGAACTCCATTTCAGTTGCTGTAATTTTGGACCTGTTTCGCTTGTTTATTACCCAATTCTCTGCTCCATAAGCCATTCCACTACGTACCAAGGTGTAATATATTATCTTCTTTGTATTTCTGGTAATCTGTTTTTCCATCCGTACCCCGTTCATTTGTTTAATACATGTTCTTGTCTGTGCTAATCTACTGGTTATCTCTTGCTCGGTGGTTCCATTCTTTGAGAGTATGAATTCTAAATATTTGAATTTTTCAGTGCCGTTAATTTCTCTGTCATCGTCCATTTCCAAGTTCCTTACTGGTTCTTGTTCTGTTGTTAAGTATTCGGTCTTTGGTAGGTTTATTTCCAGTCTATTTTTTGTGTATTCCTCTTCTAATTTTCGGAGCATACAGGACAGATCTTCTTCATCTTGAGCCATTACCACTTGGTCATCTGCAAAACTTCATGTGTACAAGAAGTTGTCCCGGATTGGTATTCCCATCCCTTCACATTTTCTTTTCCATGGTTTTAATATTTGTTTCAGGAATATTCTTGAATATTGTCGGAGATGTAGAGCTTCACTGGAATAAGCCTTTTGTGTCTTTAAATTCATTGGAGTATTTATTGTCTTAACTCTTACCCTGTTGTTGTTGTTGTAAAGGTTTTTACGGCTTTTATTAACCTCTGAGTTATTCCGATTTCATTCATCGTGATCCATAGTTGTTTTCTGGGAACCGTATCATATGATTTTTTAAATCGATGAATGTCATGTGTAGTGGTCTATTTTTTGCCATTTTTTCTCAATTAATTGTTAGGCCATTATTAGACTAGGTAACTGGTGACGCAACTAGTGGGGCAACTGGTGGCGCAACTAGTGGCTCCACCAAATTAAAGCACACAAAATATTATGGGCAACTGGTGGCCGATATGAGCAACTGGTGGCGCAACCAGTTACCGTAGTCTAATAGGTCTCATTTACTTAAATGCCCCGTGACGTAATGAGTCACTGGTGGAGCAACTTGGTGGCGTCACCAGTTGCCTAATATAATACTGGCCTTAGGGTTTATGTATGTGGTCTATGTAAGATCTTCCTGCCGTGAATATGCCATACATGCTATCACACTGTTGCAGTGGCGGCCGGTCAGGGTCGGCAGGGTCGGCAGTGCCGACCCACACATTTATAGATATAGATTTTTTTAATATTTATATCTGTGAAATAAAAAAAAATCTGTCAGATAATACAGACTAAATTCTATTCATGGTTTTTAAAAGGATTTGATCAATCCGAGCGTTAAGGTATCCCTGCGCATAACAAACTTCTCAAAAAATGAATGATCCGAGCCATTCATCTGACTTTTCGGCTAGCCGTCCCCAACTCATCCGTAGCTTGACGATTTACACGTAAAACTCAACGAAATAACAAGTCGATGAGCAAGCGAACAATAGCAGATACGGCATGGCAGGTTAAGCGGCAGGTACGGCACATTTCGGTCTGCCGGTCGGTGTTTCATTTGGAAGCATGCATCGGCAGAAATTGTCAAAAATAATCACGCCGTTTTACGTCGTTTAATTGATACTGTAATTTTTTTAAGTTGTCAGGAATTATCATTTAGTGGACATGATGGATCGAAGCATTTGTTAAAAATCAAAGTAATTATAGAGAATTAATAAAATTGTTTTAGAAATACCTATGGACCATTCCACGAACATACGCCTGTTTTGGATTACTTCGACAACGAATATTTTACTGTGCAACATAAGAAGTACGAAAGTAAATGGCGCTAATAATTATTCCAATAAACAACAATGTAATTTGCAATTTACTTTCGTTCTTCGTATTTTGCACAGTAAAATATTGGTTGTCGAAATAATCCAAAACAGGCGTATGTTCGTGGAATAGGGTGTAGTTACTTTCTGATTCGAAGTGTATTCGTAATACAGAATGAACTAATACATATAATCAAATAGTTACATTTTGAATAACGTTGTTGAATCTGAGATTAAAAAACAATTTGCTTTTCGCTGGAAGTAGATGAAATTGATGAAACTTCTGATTATCATGTCATTCACAATTATCAATTATTGTGGTTCGATACGCGTTACGTGGTAATATTTATGAGAGGTTTTTAGGTTTTAGAGATGTGAGTAGAAGCAATAAGGCAGAATATATTTTTGGTGTTTTAAAGAACAGATTCAAATTTTTTGATATCAAAAATAAATTGGTAGGGCAAACTGGGGCAATCTTATGACGGCGTTGCTGTGATGAGTGGTGAATTGAATGGTCTCCAGGCAAAAGTTAAAACTATTGCATCACAAGCTTTATTTACTCACTATTATGCGCATATAATGAATTTAGTTTTACATGATACGTGTAAAAAAATAAAGAATATCGTCTTTTCTTGCCAGTTTAGCTCACCTAAACGGATTACTGCTTTAGAACAAATTTGTTTCGAAAAAAAAGCGAACAGTTTGTCAGACGCGATGCAATTTTAAATCTCGGTTAGTTTTATCTAAGCAGATTATCTCTGGTAGTTTTAGTATCTGTAGCAGATTTTCGTGAACAGATTTTGGAAGTTTTTGATTTTATTATCGAAGGCCATGATTTTGAAAGTGGCGATACCTCGATCCGTGAAGCAATCGGTTTAGCGAACTTTATTAAATAATAATTACTCTTTTAATATTCTTTTAAATATTTTTAAAACAGAGCTTGTCTAAGATATTCCTTGTTGTTCAAAATCAGTCAACTGACATTATTTATTCCAAAAATAGGATACGAAAGCTGGTGCAAAATCTCAGAGATTTTAGTAATGATAGTAGTTTCCAATATATACGCAGTGACGTTTTGGATTCGCTTGATATTTCCGAACCATCCCAAAAAAGACAACGACATGATACATATCTCGAAAAACGTATATCTTGAAAGTATATCTTGAAATTTTGGATACCTACTATTATATGCAAATAGATACTCGTTTTTCGAATTTTGAAGATTTGCAAATTTTTGACCTTTTTGACGATTCAAAATTTAAAAGTTACCTTCGCCAAAGAATTTCCAAGATATTTATTATTACAAGTTAGATACTTAAAAATTATGCCGATCCAAATATTTTCAGAAAATAAGATAAGTTACAAAATATGTATGTATAATTCTATGTAGTAAGTACTGCAATTCATTACAACAAACTGTTCATCAGTTTTCTTATTACCACCAATTTCTGCCTCAAATAAACGGGATTTACCTTGTCTCAAAAGAATCAACATGTATTGTCGAAACACCATGAAACAAGAGAAACAAGAAACAAATACATCAAATAAAAAAAAAAGCAAAAAACAACAAAATCTCCTATGATGATTTAAGCCTTTTAGGTTGATGGTATACCTATATGAGGAGAAAAAAAAACCTTGCCGACCCTGTCTCCAAGGCCACGAGCCGCCACTGCACTGTTGCCTTTGTAGAGAAAAGAAAAATCTTCTGTGTAAAAGGTTTATTTATTTTAAAACCCCAATAAAGGGCTACAATTACAAAACAGAACGTTTTCGCTCTAAAGAGAGCATCATCAATGTTCTTTGTCTAAAAAAAGTATAACCATAATTAGCAACCATATTCTGTTTTGCAATTGTAGCCCTTTATTGGGGTTTTAAATACACAGAAGATTTTTCTTCAATTTTTTGTAATTAATGGTATACAGCCAGCTACGCTATAGAAGAAAAACAAATTGGAATATTGGTCGATTTAATACAATATACAGTACAGGAATCATTCCCAGAGATTGGCTGCTGTCAATGTTCATAACGCTGCCAAAAAAACCAAATGCAAAAGAATGCCAAGACCACCGGATAATAAGTTTAATGAGTCATACACTCAAAATATTTTTAAAAATTATACACCGGAGAATACATAACAAACTTAAGCAGCACATAAGCGACACGCAATTTGGACTTAGAAATGCAATGGGAACGAGGGAAGCCCTGTTCGCTGTAAATGTACTTGTGCAAAGGTGCATGGATGTTAATCAGCCAGTTTATATGTGTTTCTTGGATTACAGCAAAGCCTTCGATAAGGTCAGACATAACCGCCTTATCGAATTACTTAAAAAGAAAAACTTAGATATGAGGGACATCAGGATCATTAGTGCTAACTATTATAATCAGATCGCTGTGGTAAAAGAGAACAACTCCTTTTCAAATGATATACAGATTGAGGGGGGCGTCAGACAGGGCTGTGTCCTGTCTCCTATTTTGCTCAATTTGTATTCAGAGGAAATAATCCAGGTTTGCCGACGACACTATTTTATTAGCCGAATGTCTTGAGGATTTACAACAAATGGTTGACAGGGTGGTAGAAGTCAGCCAAGAAAACGGACTGTCCCTAAACACAAAAAAGACACAATTTTTGGTAATCACAAAAGCTCAACAGCGCCAAGAAAGCATAACAATACATGGAGAACAAATTAAAAAGGTTGAAAAATATAAATATTTGGGTACAATAATTAATGAAACTAATGAGTACACAGAAGAGATTAAAGCAAGAATCGGACAGGCAAGAAATGCTTTCAACAAACTGAAAAAAGTACTCTGTAGCAGGGACATTACAATGTCTTTAAAGATAAAACTTCTGAGATGCTACGTGTTCTCCGTATTATTCTATGGATTGGAGGCTTGGACATTAAAGAAGGATGTTTCGAACAGATTAGAAACCTTCGAGTTATGGGCCTACAGAAGAATATTAAGAATATGTTGGGTGGATAGAGTCACGAATATCGAAGTGTTGAGAAGAATGGGAAAAGATAAAGAGGTTTTAAATACAATTAAAGTAAGAAAACTGCAATATCTGGGACATGTTATGAGGGGTGAGCGTTATAACTTGTTACAATTAATAATACAAGAAAGAATACAGGGTAGAAGGAGTCGCGGAAGAAGACGCATCTCCTGGTTAAACAATTTGAGAGCTTGGTTTAATTGCACTTCTGCTTATCTCTTTAGAGCAGCGGTATCGAAAGTGCGAATTGCCGTGATGGTTGCCAACCTTCTTAGAGAAGATGGCACATGAAGAAGAAGAAGCCAGCTACGGGAAATTTTTCCTTATGGGTTCTTCTATCTCTCTTTTTATGTATCGAGGTTATATGTGCTTTGGACCATTCATCTGGTATTTCGTTTAGGTTTATAGCGTTACTGAACATTTCGTGTATAATTCTGTGTAGTTTGTCTGTTTGTCTAGTTATCTATAGTTATTATTATGATATTATTTTTATTGTCAGGTATTCTTTTGACGGCCATGTACTTCGTTTTTGCTTCTTTTATTTTAAGCCCCCTTTTCTGTGCTTCGGGATCAATTTCTTTGAACGCTTCCATTAGTCGTGTCTTGTTCTTATTAATGTATAGCATTGTTAATAGAGCGTCTCCCTGTCTCACTCCCATGTTGATGTCAAACAGGGGAGTCAGTTTTCCATCTACTCTGTCCTTAGGCTGATGTATTTCTTATGTATATCTACACTACGCAGGTCTTCCAGCATTTTGTCTCCTTTTACACTATCAAGTCATATTATATAGTTGGATGTTGTATTCATAAGCTTTTCTTATATTTGAAGTAAAGAAACACAGACTTACTCACAATCATTTAATAATACTTCGACGACCGGTTTCGATCTCTACACTATTCAGATCATCTTCATGTCGGAATTACAAGTAGTTAAATAATGCCGTTACAAGGGATGCTTTGTAGGTTCATCGATAACATGTTTAAACGTCCAAATTATGCTAATAGGAGAGCTAGGCGAGGGACTGGGTAAGCGGACATGCTTCGTGGATCAAAACACAGTGAACTGAAATGGATCCTGAAGGTAGATGTGTGTTGTGAAACAGGGACAGATGTATTAGTTATGTGAAAGAAAAAAGTTCGGGTGGGAATGTTCATAAATGCAGCTGAGGTGTAAATAGACTTATGGTAAACACTTGTACGATTGTGAAGGTCTTTGCTCTTAGGTGTTTTGAGCTATGGGCAAAGGTCGAAGTAAGGAAAATGACAAATAGGAATAAATATTCCCGGTCACAGGAAGTTTGTAAGTTTGTAAGTTTGTATTGTTCCCGGTCACAGGACTACGGGATGTCAGTTATTATGTATCACTGTAGGTGCCTAACACTTGCAAATATATGAAATGTAGAGGATTATAAGAAAATTAATTAGATAAAAAAGGTTGTCAAATTAAAAATTGGTTGTAAACTGTAGAATATTAAAGGTGATCTGAGAAAGGAAAGGGTTTGTTTAAGCTATTGTATGATAGTGTATGTTCAGAAAGAAATATTGAATAAATAATTACAGGGTGTAGGCACTTACATTGAAAAATTAATAAAATAAATAAATAAATTAACACAGAATACATAGGATTTTTATAACTACACAGATTTTAATTTATTTATTTATTTTAATAATTTCTCAATGTAAGTGCCTACACCCTGTAATTATTTATTCAATATTTCTTTCTGAACATACACTATCATACAATAGCTTAAACAATCTCAGATCACCTTTAATATTCTACAGTTTTCAACCAATTTTTAATTTGACAACCTTTTTTATCTATAGTGCGGCCGATATGTGAAACAATTGCACATTTAATGATACAAGCATATAATTTGTACCACATATACTACACATATAAAGTTCAAATTTAGATATGAGGCCATCTCAGATTTTGCCTTTTACAAAAATGACGGGCATTCAAAATGGTGACTATACATATGTGTTTAATAGTACCATAACTCTTGAACGAAAAGTTCGATTTCAACCAAATTTGGTATGTAGGTTCTTTTTTAATTTACAAGATGGACGTGGTAAACCAGAAGAATCGGTTTACCAAAAGTTGTGTTTTTACTGGTTGTTTATTTAAAAATATGTTTTTTTTTCTATTTTTTCCCTCTGTATATATCAATTTTTCAAAAAGGTAATACCGCAATGGAAAATAAAAATATTTTGTAGAAAATATTTTGAACTTTTTAGTTATGCTAATTACCATTTAATAAATGCATAACATATCTTCACATGTACCTATGTGTGGCAGATTCGTGCAAATATTATAAGAATTATTGTGAATTTAGTGGTAGAATTTTATAATTTGGACCACATATACTACACATATCAAGTTTCAAATTTATATATAAGTCCATCTCAGATTTTACCTTTTACAATAATGGCGGGCATTCAAAATGGCGACTATACATATGTGACTAGTAGCACGATAACTTTTGAACGAAAATTCTAATTTCAACCAAATTTGGTATATAGGTTCTTCTTTTGCTGTGTAAGACCAAGGTCTTGAAGTGAAAGAGTTGATTTACCAGAAGTTGTGTTTTCCTAATTTTTATGTAAAAACATGTTTTTTTAACAATTCTTTCACCCTGTATATATTAATTTTTCAAAAAGGTAATACCGGCATTGAAAAGAGCATAATAATATTTTTTATCAAATATTTTGAACTCTTTAGTTTTGTTAATTACCAATTAATAATTGCATAACGTATCTTGACATGTACCTATGAACCTATGTGCGGCAGACTCGTGCAAATAATATAGGAATTATAGTGCACTTAATGCTAAAAGCATATAATTTGGACCATATACACTACACATACAAAGATACACTACACATACAAATTTAGATATGAGGCCATCTCAGATTTTGTCTTTTACAAAAATGGCAGGCATTCAAAATGAATTTGCCGCACATAGCTACATCTGAAGATACGTTATGCATTTATTAAAAGGTAATTAACATAACTAAAAAGTTCAAAATCTTTCCTAAAAAATATTTTTACACTCTTTCCAATGGCGGTATTACCTTTTTGAAAAATTAATATATGCAGGGTGGAAGAATTGAAAAAAAAAACAACATATTTTTACATAAAAAACAGTAAAAACGCAACTTCTGGTAAACCGATTCTTCGGTTCAAAACCTAGATCTTACTCATCAAAAAAATAACCTTGGTGCCAATGCTAAAATCGGACTTTTCGTTCAAAAGTTATCGTGCTATTAGTCACATATCTACAGCCGCCATTTTAAATGCTCGCCATTTTTGTAAAAGGCAAAATCTGAGATGGCCTCATATCTAAATTTAAACTTTTATATGTGTAGTATATGTGGTCTAAATTATATGCTTCTACCATTAAATGCACAATAATTCTTATAATATTTGCACGAATCTACCACACATAGGTACATGTGAAGATACGTTATGCATTTATTAAGTGGTAATTGACATAACTAAAAAGTTCAAAATATTTCCTAAAACATATTCTTACGCTCTTTTCAATGGTGGTATTACCATTTTGAAAAATTAATATACACAGGGTGAAAAAATTGAAAATAAATTATTGACATACTTAATATAAAATAGTTTTACATAAGAAACCAGATAAAACATAACTTCTGGTAAATCGATTCTTCCAGTTCACGACATCGATCTTGTAAATCACAAAAGGAACCTATTTAGCAAATTTGGTTGAGATTGGACCTTTCATTCAAAAGATATCGTGCTATTAGTCATATATGTATAGTCGCCCATTTTTAATTACCGCCATTTTTGTAAAAGGCAAAATCTGAGATGGCCTCATATCTAAATTTGTATCTTTATATGTGCCGTATATGTGGACCAAAATATATGCTTGTATCATTAAATGTGCAATTCTTATAATATTTCCACGAATCTGCCGCACTACTAATTAATTTTCTTATAATCCTCTACATTTCATATATTTGCAAGTGTCAGGCACCTACAGTGATACATAATAACTGACATCCCGTAGTCCTGGGACCGGGAACAATACAAACTTGAATATTTATTCCTATTTGTCATTTTCCTTACTTCGACCTTTGCCCATAGCTCAAAACACCTAAGAGCAAAGACCTTCACAATCGTACAAGTGTTTACAATAAGTATATTTACACCTCAGCTGCATTTATGAACATTCCCACCCAAACGTTGTCTTTCACATAACTAATACATCTGTCTCTGTTTCACAACACACATCTACCTTCAGGATCCATTCCAATTCGCTGTGTTTTGACCTACGAAGCATGTCCGCTTACCCAGTCCCTCGCCTAGCTATCCTATTAGCATAATTTGGACGTTTAAACATGTTATCGATGAACTTACAAAGCATCCCTTGTAAAGGCATCATTTAACTACTTGTAACGCCGACCTGAAGATGATCTGAATAGTGTAGAGATCGAAACCGGTCGTCGAAGTATTATTAAATGATTGTGAGTAAGTCTGTGTTTCCTTACTTCATTTAAAATGAACTCACATATGCAACCCATTCAACATTTTCTTGTATCGTTTTTAGTATGAATATATTATCTGCAGTGGCTCTATTTGGTCTGAATCCATTTTGATAATCACCATTTATATTTTCGGAGTATTCTAACAATCTATGGACCAATGTTATTATTTATTTATTATGTTATTATTTATTGTCTTCTAGAAGACATAAAAAACCTAGATATACCAATGAAACTTATAAAGCTTACGAAAATGACAAGGAAAAGATTGTTTAAATAATAATTATACAGCTTTCAAATGAGAATATTTGTGTTTTTAACGTTAAATGGTACAGTTCTAGTAAGTTTATCTAAAAAAAGTCTACATCTGGAAAAAAATATGTAGTTTTCTTTTCGTATAAATAAATTAATATATTATAACAAAACAAAAGCAAGTTTGACATTTAATAATGCGTTAGTTAAATGGCTCTACTCGAGTTACTTGGAAACAAAAAAGAATGAAGAACATTGCTCCATGGGAAGCCGAGAAACTGCATTTTTTTAACGTATACCGATTTTGAACGTTGAGATTAAATTTTCTCCAACCTGAGTTTTTATTGGAATTTTGCTATTTTTGGCAATTTTCACTCGTAATATCGATAGTTTTTATTATAATATTATATGTTATCATTATTTTAAAGATATGAAAACTGGTGTGAAGAAAGAGAGTAAAAATAAAAAGGTGATGGTTCGAAAATTATGAACCTATTGTTTATATCGTTGCCGTAAATGCTGGTCAAGTTTAACCGGTTGTATCTCAGGAATCACTCATCACATTTAAACGTTTTTCTTTTAAAAGAAGCGTCCTACCGCTTTTTTTCCAATGTCTTTTTTATGATTTAATTTAATTTAATATTTCCCGATATATTCTATTTGTTTATAAGCCAAAAAATTGTTTACAGTTTTAAAATATTCCTGAGGCCACCTAAATTGTCCAATTTCAATTCTGTAAAGTACAATCGATAGGTACAGTGCCTTTTTATACAAAAAGCATAGCTATTCTTATGTGTTTTAATTATTGTGGTTATTATAGCGACCGTAAATTTTTAAATTACAATTCAATTGTTGTTAAACTATTCATTCAATTTCCATTGGCTTCTGGAATTATAATCTATACAAAAAGAGCTTTTATACTACCAAGTTATTTAGTTATTGAGCAAAATTACTTATCTAAAATTTTAGTTGAAAATTAAAGATTTTGTTGGAAAAGGGGAAAATTTTCGTCGAAGTAAATCGGAAAAAACACGTCTCTATGCAGAATTTAATATTTGCGGTGAATTTATATTTGAGTGTTTTTGGTGCAAAGTTAAAATATTTGGAGTTATAGAGCAAAAATTGAAAAAACACGGTTTCGGGCGCCATTTTGTTTATAAAAAAAGTAGCACACTATCTGCGGCCTTTGCATACCTATATTATTAATATACAATCATAAGATTCAATTTCAGCAATAAAATTGCTGGTAAATAACTTTTACTTGTATTTTGCTAATTAGCCCAGAGTATTAAAGAAAAGTTGAAAAGAGAATCTTTCTAAGACTGTGAAAAGCGCTTCTGGTTTTTCCAATACGAGTTTTGCTTTCGTAGCTATGATCTCAAGTATCTTTAATATTGCAGTCCAAATAGCATATTTTCTATAATATTTCTAACGGTGTCTTGTTTATTTTAATTTTGGCTTTTATGTTGGTGTTCTTATTAACGATCATTATTTTTGTCTTCTTACAATTTACTTTTAGGCCGTATTTGTTACATGTTTCTACAACATTATCCATCATTCTTTGGAGCCCCTGCGCACTATCTGCCAGCAATACTGTATCGTCTGCATATAAATAATATTAATAAAAATGTATACCATTTTTATTCATTCAGTTGCGGTGCGAAACCAAAACTGTCTTAATTTTTACTCAGATCAGAGAGTGCAGCCAGCACTCTTATCGACGATTTCACCTCTTGTTAGAGGTTCATCAGAGACTGCATAGGCTGCTTTTCTCTGGCCCAGGTAAAAATCTTCGACATATCCATCTCCCACCGCAACTGACGAGATGGTAGTAGGTGCCTAGCGGCATCTGCTAAATAAATGACTAAGTTTTTCAACCTAATAAAAATATTTGTAAATTAAATATTTTTAAAAGATTTTTAATTGAAAAACTTTATTGGCCCATTTCCTGGTGACAACCTCCAAGGCTTCTACAATATGCAAGCCAAATGGATGCTGCAGTGAAGACTAAAGGGAAGGAATTCTACACTATGCAATTCACAACCCCCGTCTGCCGCGTGGTAAAGCTCGAACGGAAAATGGACCTAGTTACTCTGTAGGAGTAATACTAATATAAATAAAAATGTATACCATTTTTATTCATTCAGTTGCGGTGCGAAACCAAAACTGTCTTAATTTTTACTCAGATCAGAGAGTGCAGCCAGCACTCTTATCGACGATTTCACCTCTTGTTAGAGGTTCATCAGAAATTGCATAGGCTGCTTTTTCTGGCCCAGGTAAAAATCTTCGACATATCCATCTCCCACCGCAACTGACGAGATGGTAGTAGGTGCCTAGCGGCATCTGCTAAATAAAAGTCTAAGTTTTTCAACCCAATAAAAATATTTGTAAATTAAATATTTTTAAAAGATTTTTAATTGAAAAACTTTATTGGCCCATTTCCTGGTGACAACCTCCAAGGCTTCTACAATATGCAAGCCAAATGGATGCTGCAGTGAAGACTAAAGGGAAGGAATTCTACACTATGCAATTCACAACCCCCGTCTGCAGCGTGGTAAAGCTCCAACGGAAAATGGACCTAGTTACTCTGTAGGAGTAATACTAATATAAATAAAAATGTATACCATTTTTATTCATTCAGTTGCGGTGCGAAACCAAAACTGCCTTAATTTTTACTCCGATCAGAGAGTGCATCGTCGATAAGAGTGCTGGCTGCACTCTCTGATCTGAGTAAAAATTAAGACAGTTTTGGTTTCGCACCGCAACTGAATGAATAAAAATGGTATACATTTTTATTTATATTAGTATTACTCCTACAGAGTAACTAGGTCCATTTTCCGTTGGAGCTTTACCACGCTGCAGACGGGGGTTGTGAATTGCATAGTGTAGAATTCCTTCCCTTTAGTCTTCACTGCAGCATCCATTTGGCTTGCATATTGTAGAAGCCTTGGAGGTTGTCACCAGGAAATGGTCCAATAAAGTTTTTCAATTAAAAATCTTTTAAAAATATTTAATTTACAAATATTTTTATTAGGTTGAAAAACTTAGTCTTTTATTTAGCAGATGCCGCTAGGCACCTACTACCATCTCGTCAGTTGCGGTGGGAGATGGATATGTCGAAGATTTTTACCTGGGCCAGAGAAAAGCAGCCTATGCAGTCTCTGATGAACCTCTAACAAGAGGTGAAATCGTCGATAAGAGTGCTGGCTGCACTCTCTGATCTGAGTAAAAATTTAGACAGTTTTGGTTTCGCACCGCAACTGAATGAATAAAAAGGGTATACATTTTTATTTATATTAGTATTACTCCTACAGAGTAACTAGGTCCATTTTCCGTTGGAGCTTTACCACGCTGCAGACGGGGGTTGTGAATTGCATAGTGTAGAATTCCTTCCCTTTAGTCTTCACTGCAGCATCCATTTGGCTTGCATATTGTAGAAGCCTTGGAGGTTGTCACCAGGAAATGGGCCAATAAAGTTTTTCAATTAAAAATCTTTTAAAAATATTTAATTTACAAATATTTTTATTAGGTTGAAAAACTTAGTCTTTTATAAATAATATTGTTTATAAGTTGTCCATTCACTGCAATACCATTTTCTGATTCGTCCGAGGCCTCTCTAAAGATGTTTTCGTATGTTAAATAATGCTGGTGACAGTATACGGAACATGTAAATCTGTTTTAATATTTAACAGTGTACAAACACCTGGCCTAGTTTATCCTTCCAAAAATTTCCCAACCCGTATACCTAAAGATACGGTGGTAATTACTTCACAACCTTTTGAATATTCAATTAGTAATAACAGCAATTAACGACAAAAAGCGCGGTATTAAAGGGATACACCCACGAAGAATGTCAAAGTGGCTTTTAAAACATTGAAAACGTTTAATTATAAATGTATTTCGATTTGAAACGCAGCGTGACCGGACATGTGATAATATATCGATATTTACTAACTCTTTTCAATTAACACTACAAAGATAAGTCGGCTCCTTGAAGTGTTACAAAAATGAAGTATCTTTAGGACCGGACCGGACTCGACTACTTAATAATAAACTTTAATTTTTACATCTACGTTTCAACGCATTTTCATAGAAGCATTTTTTGCGTTATCTGCTAGTGATCATCATTCAATCTTGGCTTGCCCACTGCCGGACATAGATCTCCCTCATAATTTTCCATCTACAGTGGAACCCCGATAAGTCGGCCCCCGATAACCCGGAAGTCCGGCTAACCCGGACCGATTTTCATCAGATAAACATTTTGATTTTCAATATTTTGTATTTTTCAATTTAATTGTGGCTTATTTCCAATCAAAATAGTTCATTATCAGACAAACCTTTCAACAATAAAAATGTATGTAATATAAGATTTGAGAGATAATGTGTACTTATGTGTGTAATTTGAACTATACGATATTAAAAATGACTCATAGCACACGCCGCAGAAACAACAGCCACCTGTCTGTAGTATCTATTCCTTTTTATTTCAAACTGTCAGCATTGTTTAGGAAAGACTATTTAAAAAATTCTTTTATAAACAATGGTCTTTAGTATTGTGTGTCTTGTATTGTTCGCTTCCATTTGCTTACGCTTGGGTTTGGTGTTTTTTTAGTAATTTTAATGAGTAGGTACTGTGCATATTTATAAATATATTTCATGTTATTTCAATTCTAACGGAGTTTATCTGTAAGTATACCGTATTTTATTAATTTTTACCATATTCTCCGGCTATCTCGGATTTTCGATAACCCGGATCGGTCGCGGTCCCGATTAATCCGAGTTATCGAGGTTCCACTGTATTTTGATCTTGTGTCTCTTGCATCCAATTCCTATGACAACGTTTTAGATCATCTGTCCAACGTGTTGGTGGATGACCTCTCCTTGGGTAGGCATCTTGGTCTTCATTACAATATCCGCTTTGTCCATCTGTTATATGTCATTCGAGCCACGTGACCTACCCAGTTTCATTTCAGTGTTGCTATTCTTTCTATTGAATCAGCCAATCCTGATCTTTGTCGTAGCTGGCTGTTTGGGATTTTGTCTCGTAGTGAAGCCCAACAGAGCACTCCCCATTGTCCTTTGAGGCACACGGATCTTTTGCACTCTTCTCCTTGTCATGGTCAACGTTTCCGCTCCGTAAGTCAGCACTGGCAAAACACACTGATTAACCTTTCAAGGCATATTGGTATGAAAGACGATTTGTACATATGGTTCACCTTGCCGAAGACTGCTCAATTCAGTCTTATACGGAGGAGTTCAACGATTTGGTTATCTTTTCCTAAGCGAATCTCATGACCTAGGTATTTTTAAGCCGGTACTTGGTCTTGGTCTATGGATCTTGTTCCTACGCATATACGTTCGCTGACTACAAGATTTGTCATCATATGGATTTTAGATATATTTATTTTTAAAACCCCTTCTAGCGAGGAGAGGTAGAGCTAATTTAAAAGTTCTTTGGCCTCATATATCCTATCATATCAGCTATTAGCACAATATCATCTGAAAACCTCAGATGGCTAAGCTTTTCTCCGTTTATGTTTATGCACTTGTGGGTCAGTTTTGACCTTTTACATAAATATATTCCAAAAGCGTAGTGAACAGTTTTCGGTGATATGGTGTACTCCACGTTGTATCACTCACTCTAACACTAGCTGTTGCGTTTTGGTATATAATATGTTTAATTATATTTATATGCTGATAGTCAATTCGGCATTCTGTCAAGGCTTCCAGCATTGTTTGTTGATTTATTATATCAAAAGCCTTTTCATGGTCCACAAATATAAAAGTTTGGTTTGTTATAATCAGTACATTTTTCTATAAGACTTTTCATTACCAATACCTGATCGTTTGTCCCGTAGCCTTTTCTAAAACCCGCCTGTTCTATGGGCTGATAAAATTGCCCATAGAACAAAATATCTGTTAGTACTTTTAGCTAAATATGAAAATGAACAATGTTAGGATACGTCATCATCATTATCAGAATCTTACAATCCCTGGTGATTATGGCTAATCCCACAGCGTTTTGATAATACTTATCTGAGGTGAGGTGGGCTATTTGTATCTTTATCGTTTGTAGGTTGCTGTGCGGTTTTGCTGCTATCGCGACTCTTTTCCATTTCTTCCTGTCTTTAAATTGATCTTGCCAGCCCCTCATATTTATTGCTCTTGTAGGTGGCTCTTACAGCTTCCTCTTTTACCAAGCATTACTGTTTCCATTCTAATTAAGTTTAATTAAGTTCTGACATTGGTTTATTTTTGTTGTTTCTTACTACTGAGCAGATTTCTATTCACTCCATACAGTTATCTTTTATTATTCAATTTCTTTTATGTCGATTTATCTTTAGCCCTATTTTTGCTTCTTTATCTGACTTTTCGATTGCTTTGTTTTGTTTGCCATTGCTAGAATGTCCAGATCATCTGCTTATGTTATTAATTAAAGCTGATTTGCGATTTACTTTTGTTCATGAAGTTTACCTTCCTTGCTACTTCTTCTAAAATCAGGTTGAATAAGTTCGAGAAGATGTTGTAGTGTTCAAATTAAATATAACAGAAATCATTATCAAATATTCTCAATATATTAAAATATACAGATTGAACTACGAAATCTTGCATTTATAACACTGTAGCCTTAAATAAAACGAGCGGTATCAATTTATTTAAAACTATTCATTTACTTACAAGTTTACAGCACGGCTGTTAACTTCCTTATATTAGATACCAAATAAGTACATCATTTTTCTTACAATTACAATTACAAAAAAAAGTGAAAAAATAAGATCTTAGTCAATTTTTAAGCACAAAATTCAGTTCTGGGTATGTATAAACGATATTTTCTGTGTTGCTTGAATATTCCAGAGATGTCCATTCGATTTCTCAATTCATAAGTCATAAATTTGGAAAATTTAACAATCGTGCTCACGAACTATGTATATAAAATATGACGCAGTTAAATTCAAATGTGCTCCCGTCTAGACATTTCTCCAAATTATCTTACCTTTATTTTATTTAATTACATTGGATTAAACCTTCGTTAAATTTAATTAAATTCGTACGAAACCATTATAACAATTAGGTGATTTTGTTTTACCATTAAAAATGTTAAAATAGGCCATTGAATAAAATATAATGTAAATAGGAAACTGTTTAAGGATTCACAAACGGTGTTAATAATTTTGGTGTTGTTATGAAAAGATTAGATTTAAAGTTACACTCATCAAAAATGTCTAAGGAACACCATTACTATTCCACTGGGGGACATGAAAGGAGCCTCCACGTAGATTGTGATCACTTGTGAATACAATCGGGCATCCCCTGGAAACGAGTAATGTCGGGTAATCCTTTCAACACCGGTGCACCAAAAACACAGATGCAATCAGAATCAAAACGGTCTTTATCAAGGCCATTTTTGATGACGACCTCAAATTATATTGAAGGATTGTCAGCAGATAAAGGAGACCTATTGTCTAATATGTGCAGAGAACATGGTGTCGATGTTCTACTGGATCAAGAAACCCATAGAGCTACTGCAAGCCGCAGACCAAGGATTCGGGGTATGAAGCTTATACTGGAGAGACCACACGACCCATATGGTAGCGCAGTCTTCGTCAGACCAGATATCGACATAGCTGCCATATCTCTAACAGATTAAAATGACATCGAGATCCTCACAGTGGAGATAAACTCCTGTATAGTAACGTCAATCTACAAACCACCAAACGCTGACTTTGCTTTTGAGGAACCGAGTAACTTTCAATCACAGCAAATCAAATTCGTACTGGGTGACTTCAACTGTCACAGTGTCTCGTGGAGTTATAACGAAACAGATTCCAATGGCGAAGAACTAGAAAAATGGGCTGAAAGCATGAATCTAAAACGTATTCACGATCCAAAGCAGCCTGCGTCGTTCAACAGCGGAAGATGGCGCAGAGGTTACAAGTTACAACCCAGACAATATATTTGTCAGCGACAGAATTGGAGACCAGGTGACAAAAATCGTTGGAAGCGCCCTCCCAAAGACACATCACAGACCAATAATTTGTCTTTCCAATGCGGCAATCAGATACGAAATTGTTCCTTTCAAGAGAAGGTTCAACTTTACTAAAGCAAAATGAAAAAAATTCTCTGAAGCATTAAATCAAGAAGTTTCTCAGCTAGAACCTTGCCCTGATTCATACGATAAATTTGTAGAAATCGTAAAGCAAGTATCACGGAAATTTATCCCTAGAAGTTGTCGAACTGAGTACATAGCGGGGCTTAATGAAGAATCTAAAGCCCTACTTAAAAGATATGAACAGCTATATAAAGAAGACCCTTTCTCAGAAGCAACAATACAGGCTGGGGAGGAAATGTAACATGCGATATCCGCCAACAGAACGGAAAGGTGGTGCAAACTGGTCACGAGTCTGGACATGAAACAAAACAATAGACGTGCCTGGAAGCTGATTCGGAATCTGGGCAACGATCCCGCTGCTCCGGAAGTCAACATGACAGAAGTCACACCCGATCGGATAGCCCATCGTCTTCTAATGAACGGTAAGACGACATCAAGAAAGAACAAGGTGAGAGCTCAACTGAATATCGACGAAGAAAGAGATGTTCTTAGGTACCTCTTTTTTTCTAGAGGAGATGAGAAGCGCGATCCACCAAATGAAAGATAATAAAGCGGCTGGCCTGGAGGACATACGAACAGAACAAATAAAGAACTTTGGACTAAAAACCATAGAGTGGCTCGTAAAAAGGATAAATTGCTGCATCCGTACATTACAAATCCCCAAAATATGGAGAAAAGCTAGAGTGGTAGCCCTCTTAAAACCAGGGAAGGATCCGGCGGATTCAAAGAGACTTGAATGATACTGAATCGGATCGCTGAATATGTGGAGACTAAAATTATTCCAGAACAAGCAGGATTCAGACCCGGAAAGTGCTGCTGCAGTCAAATTCTTAATCTCACCCAACATATTGAAGATGGTTTTGAACGGAAAGAAATAACAGGAGTAGCGTTCGTACACCTAACTGCCGCCTATGACATAGTTAACCATCAACGGCTACTCGCAAAACTCTAGGAAACTACAAAGGATTTTCAAAGGATATTTAAGTTTCTTGTGAAGGTTGCAACTGTCACGTTTTTTGGAGGTCCTCTATTTCTTTGGCTTGTTTAATTTTTCTTCTTATGAATTTGTTGATTTCACGGTATTAAATAATATTTTCATTTTTGTTTTTCCGTCGATAATTATGTATCTGTAAAATGTTCGTCATTTTTTGGAATAATTTTTTTTATTCTTATAAATAACAATTACTTTATACATTACTTATACGATATTCGCACCTTTTTATACATAGCTCCAGTAACAAAAAGTTAACAACTACGGGTGGTCTGATACGTAGGAGCTCATTAAGTATACTTCCTAGAAAACTTTATCTACCCTTGTTGTAAGTCATTTACAAAAACCGTCGGCTTCACCACTATCACACAGATAAATCTTCCTCCTTCCTGGTGAGCATATAGTGTCAGCCATTGTTTTCTAATACACAGTGTGTCTCCTTGCTAACAATAAATGTCACAGTAGGCATTTTAGAAGATGACATCTTAGTGTATAGTTTTTATAGGTAAGTGTGATGTTTTAAGGTGAGGTGTCGAGGACTATTTAGAAGATGAGGGTAGGGTACGCCTAAAAAAATATATTCATATGAAATGTTCTTAGGGTAGTTCTGACAATAGAAACGGCAGGTAGATATATTTGATAGGGTAAAACTAATGGCTACATTTACAATAGCGTGTTTTTAACGTATAAATAATAAACCATAGTTTTTAGAAGACAGTCCTGGCTGTATCTGTAGACTGTATTGACTTTTTTAAAAATAAAGTGAACCTTTAAGAATTTATAAGGATCATTTTATATTGGGACTTAGCGCGTATATCGTTTACCACTTATTATAAAGTTGGCTCCTTTTTTATTCAAAACTGTCAAATCTATAGCATCGTTTGCTCCATTATTTAATGTGTTGATTATCAGCACTCAATCATGGCACAAGAAAATAGGTTCAGAAGACGACCTAGTTATGAATCCTCATTTAGGCCCTATGTTTCTACAAGGTATGGCTTCTCTTTTTGAAAATAGAGGTGGTACGTAGTTTGTATGGTATGTTTGGATTTTGGATGGTGAGTGAACGACTGAGTTCCCTCGGAGTATTGGGAGGTGTAACAGGAATTGGTTTCAGATTCGGGTAAATGTTTGGTTTCCTCTCGCCTTTTTTATATGTGGAATTTCAACAAATTCTTTCATGTCACTGTTCTGTTGCCGTATGAACCTCCTTATTTGTTTTTGTTTGCCGTAGAAGTCTGCCTCTAACCTTCTTGTGAATGCCTCCCAGTGGTATGTCTTTGTTTTTCTATAGTAATTTATGTATTTCTTTCCTTATTTTTGTAGATAATTTTTAAAAAACTTATGTAAGCATTAATAACCAAGCCGTTTTAATGCTTGGCATCTCTCAAACGTTGTTTTCTGTAACTTCTTTGGTGAACAAAAGCGTCTTTGATTTGAACTTTACCTTTCTGTTTCTGTTTGCATTGCTAAAATGAATCCACCTGTAAAACAGGCAAAGGTCACGGCCAAATTCTTGTTTATGTGATACGCAAAACACTATATAATACTCAGGAAATGTTGACAAATACTCTTAAAATGGAGTTGAAGTAATGATAAGCCGAACCATCGATAAACCAGACGTAAATTTTGATATGAAGCTGATAAAATGTTTCTCTATCGGCAGCTATATGAAATAATTCCTCAGCCGTTCGACCTGTCCATTGTCTAACGTTACGTAGCCAGGACAGTTGTTTTCTTCCAACCCAGTGTTTTTCTTCGATTTTGCCCTAAATGATCAACCGTACTAAACGATATTTAGGTCCTCTCATTATATATGACATTATATTTTTCAATTTAATTGTGGCTTATTTCCCACCTAAAAAGTTAATTATAAAAATGCCACAAATATCTGATTCCAAAACCAAATTATGTATTTTTACAAGAAAACGAAAAGAAATACCCAATTACATCTTAATAAACAATATATCCTATCCTGTACAGAGTTATGTTAAATATTTGGGTATTACTCTGGATAGACAGCTTCTCTGGAAAGAACATATAGACCATATCGTTAAAAAAACAGAAAAAGGAATAAACCTTCTTCGATTCGTATCACACTTACGTTGGGGAGC